>NW_010431069.1:71098-79420 GCF_000710305.1 Buceros rhinoceros silvestris | reverse complement strand
AGAGACAAGAGCTGTGCGAGAAACAACATGGAAACACCGGTGCCAGCCTTCCCTTTGTAAACGGCAAGTTAGCGATTTGAAAGCAAACATACTGCTAAGGGCCAGCTCTACGCTCTGTTATCTCTCCTACGAGCATCTCAGAGCCGCCATAAATAAATGACCTCGTTCTCCCAACGCTCCCGTCAGGAAGGTATACGAGCAGTCCTCGGCTCGCTTCACAAAACGGTGTGCGTCTAGGGGATGGTGCAGACACCGCGAGTCGCCTCACCAGCAGAAAGTGAAGAGCATGCCCTCTAGGTGTTTCTAGGCAGGGATGCTTCAAAATCACGGCTGATTTTGCGGAACTAAGCTCAGTGGCAGCGGCAGAGAACCAGAGCTCACCATCATGTTCCTGATCCCAGTGAACACTGAGATCTCCAGGCTCCCTGGCACACATATTGAATCTCAGCAGTGTTAAACAGTGCTTCACAATGTATGCGAAGCCATGTACCCCCACCCACGAAGCTGGAAAATTGCTTTAATTACGCATTTTCTTCCTGCCAGCATGAGGAGGATGCATTTTCCCTCCTCCTGAGAGCCAGCGAGCACCCAGGCGAGGAGGAGCAGCATGCCTGGGGGGCTACGCAGGGGCTGGTCCTGCGCCCGCCAAAACTCAGCATAAATCAGGATTAGTGCTGCTGCATCTGGGGAGCTGCGCCAGCGGCGAGCCGACACGAGAGGGAAATCAGGCCCCATGGAGCAGGCTCCCCGAGTGACATGTTTATTCCTGCCAAGCTCCCATCTTTTATCCCCTAAACAGAGCAGCCTGGTAAGCCCCTCTAAGTCTCTGGTATGCTCGACTGATACGGGAGCCCCGCTCTCGCCCCGCTGGAAGGAAACGTGGTGGAAAGGGACCGGCACTACGTGTTTCGGCATCGCTTGCCAAGGTCTTCACTGGCCATTCAAGCACCCCGAGGTGCCTTGCCATGGGGCTGGCTCTTTTTTTGGCCCCAGGCACTGCCAGCAACCTGCTGATGGGGAGAGAAAGGAGGAGGGGAGGGCAAGGGGAAACTGCTGAGCGGAGAAAACGCAGCCTTTCTCATCCTCCCTCCTTCCTTCCCCCCGCCTTGCCTGGGAGCAATTGATTTAGGAGCTTTTCTTAAGTAAAAATTTCATCACGAAAGAGCTTTCTTCCAAGAGCTGCTGAGAAATTGTCTCACCCCCTCTCTCTTATTTATGTGTATATATATATATATGTGTGTATGTTTGTATATTGGAGGATGTGGCTTTCCTGACCTAGGTGGCAGGTACTTGAACTAATGGGTTTATTTGCTATCCTTGCCCGGAAAACAATATGCAGTCGTAGGGCTTAAGGTGGCACAAAAAATGACCAAAGCATCGTTGTGGAACCTCTGAAAATTCCTCATGATGGATTACGAGGGATAATAACCTTGACCTTTCCTCCCAGGCTGGGAGGAGCCCTTAGGAGACAGTAGCAAGTAGGTTTCTTAATGTTTTTGGCATTAGAATTTCAATAAAACTCAAGTAAATCCACAGGCTAAGGGCTGCTCCTAAAATACGTGGTATTACTGACATAGGTTTTAGGTTGCTCACCTTTCTAGATTTTAGACACAAGACATAAATGCTGAGTCTTGAGTCCTGCTCTTATTGCACGAATGCCTGAGCAGAGCCCATCTCAAGCACCTAGATGTCCCACCAAGGTATTGGAGGACACTAAGTCTTCTCCCATGGAGTGCTTCATAGGGCCAAAGCCTCTATACTCTGTTGCACCATGATATTTAGAACATATTTCTAAAAATCCCTTGGAAAAAAGTGAATTCTATTTGAAAAGAACATGTCAAACTTGTAAGTGGGTCTGGGTCTACAAAACTGGCAGATTTTTGGACTTCCTACAGCGATTAGCGAGGTCTTGCCCCACATAGAAAGCTATCTACTGGGACGTTAGTGGTGACACTCAATATTCAAAATCATAGTAACCAGTTATAGAGACCCTATCCTGAACTAGATCCAGGCTCCTGGAAAAACAAGACTTTTCATTAGAAAAACCCCTATTTAGAACATCTAAAAAATGGATGGTTTTCTCTTTGGCCCCACAGGAAAATTAAACAATTTAGTCTGTGGAAAATTCTTCCTTCCCTTCCCTTCTTGTGGTTTTCCAGCAGACAAGAGTAAAGAAATACGAAAAATTGTTTTTTCCCCATTTAATTTTATTCTGTTGTCCTTTTCTTTCTTGAAAGAAGCCTCAAGGTATTAGTTCTGATTCTTTGAAGAGAAAATGCTTTAACTTTTCAAAGAAGATGTTTCAACCGGAAAGTGTCTTTGCTAAAACCTTGCCTTAAAAACGCGTGTAATTATCTGCTCTCCCAGATAAAAAGAAAATAAGCAGAGCAAAAACCTGCAGAAAGGTGAGCGTGCCGTCAATACCGTGGAATGAACATCTTCCAAAATACCGAGTCACTTCAGAGCTTTTGGAAGATGAACTGTTTAAGCGAACAAAGAGTATTTCCTGAAAGAATTCATTGTGGCTTAAGCCGGGTTTGTAAGGAAAGCATGCCGTGGCAAATGGCTTACCCCCAAGGTCGGTGCACAAGGCGCAGAAATAAAATGCACCACTTTGTCGGTAATTGCTAGTTTAAGAGAAAACGGTAGTACCTAGTTTATCCAAATCGTTCTGCTTTTGTAGGTGATCGGGTAAATGTATTCTGCTTTTTGTGAGAGTTTTAAGACGGGTGAGATTTAAACAGACAGGTAATGGACACGAGCCATATCTAACCTGCAGGTCTCCTAGGCGTGAACTCTTACCAGCTCCCTACTAACGCCTGGATATCGATACCAAAAGGTAGCTGGGTCTAAAGCAGAGCACCCCCAAATAACAGGCAGGGATTTCCCAAAGCTCGGAGCCCTCCTTTCCCTCGTCTGCAGAGCCACCCCCTTGCATCGCATGAGTACATGTAGGTTTTGAGTGCACTTAGTGACTACTTACTCAGTGAGTATTTATTTAAAACGATCTGCTTTTGTAAACTTCCCTGGCAGTAAATTCATTATTTGAACTAATTGAGGAGATTAAACATAAAAGGACTGCGATACAGCAATTCACTAACGAAGACTCATGTTAGGGGAAGAGTCTGATCTTCTTCCATGGGGAAGTATCAACTCTGCAGGATATCAGCTCCTTCAAAACAAACCGAAAGGGGCTGCGGAGCAGCTCACCCAGCCAGATGTTGACTGGGGACCAGCAGGACCAGAAAGAGACACGTTAGAGGGCATTAATAACATTTGGAAATGGCAGTTCATGAGGTATCTCAGAAGAGATGGATGATGGTCTCAAAGACTGCCTAAACACCACCCAGCAGTAGATACATACGACCCTGGCAGGGCTGCATGAGCAGGGAGAGGAAGTGAGATGAGGAGAAAACTTTAATAATTTTTTTTTCAAAGTGCCGTCTGTCTTATCAAATTCACAAGCCCTGGGTGTCAAATCACACGTCCTGGGCTCAAATGCTAGGTTCGAAACTTGAAATGAATGTAAGTGATGAAGATTTGTAAAGCTGTGAAAAGAAAAAAAATCATAATGCAGAGAAATTGTGGCATTTGCACATTTTCCAAGTGGTGGACCAAGAGTCTCTTCACTTCACAACTAGTTTGGTTCTGTTTGATTCTTTCCTCTGGGGAAAGCCCTGTCAGTAAACCAGAATCAGAGAGATATTCCCTCTCTCTGCCCTCCTGGAGCCCAGTTTTTCTGATGAACCTGTTCTGCTTGCAGGGCTCTCACGTTCCACCACAAACCCTTGTGCTTTCCTTGGAGACCACGGGAGCCACATGGACTTCAGAAACGCTGCTTGCAGTAACGAAGCTGAGCCACAGAAGAGTTCCCAGAGTCTGGATCACAATTAGCTGTGCCTTTGGTTTGAGAATGGTTAATACAGACTTCTCAGAATAAATATTTCTTCATCTTATTGCATGATGTTCAGTGTGTAAACAGTTTGCACGCGCATAAAGACAAAGACGTGGAAGCAGCCGATAAACAGTCCCCTCCTACCCAGTGTGAGGGAAGAGCTTGCACAAGCCCAAAGATCTTCCCAGCATTGCTTTCGTGGCATGATGGCTCTTTCTCCCGACCTGGTGCTGCTCGTTAGGAAACAGAGGGAGATTCCCCTGTGCCTGGGGACAAGAACTGCTAGCCTGGAGATACCAAAATGCTATAGCAAATCCCACCTGACCCAGGAGAAAGAGCGCTTGTTTCAGGTGTCTAATTGCACCACCACCTGCAGGATAGTTCCCACCCAAAAAGGAGGCGAGGTCCTCCCTGCCCAGACCTGGCCAAGGAGAAAGCAAAGCTATAAGAAGCTTGTGGTGACCAGCCTTTGTCTTGGCCTTTGCTGAGAAGAGCTTTCGGGACTTTGTGGAGCTAAATATTGAGGTGAGTGCTGTCATTTGCTGTGCTTAGGGACTTGGTGTGGTGGGTTCATTTGCTGCTTTGGGGTACGAGTGACAGCAGTGTGTTGGTCTCCCTCTTGTGCAGGATTCTTAAGGTATATTGTCTGCGTGACTTGTGTACTGTTCTTCTACGGAGTTTCCATAGCTGAACACAAATGGTAATTAATACGTAATAATGGTAATATTATTCTCCTTGCCTGACTTTGGTGCAGCTAAATGGCCACCAAAGGCATAAACCAGTGACCAAAGGTCCATGAAATGCTGCTTGCCTGCTCCCCTCAGGGATGGGGAGCTCCCTCGCCTACAGCCCTGTAATCAGTGAGCTGTTGAGAACGTGGGTTAAGATGCTCCTTTGTCAGCCTCACTTCAGTTAGAACTCGGTCTTCTTCGTTTAAATTGTATTTTATACCATGCAGGTCTGAAACTGCAGCTGGCCTCTTGCAACCTGTGGTGGTGGTACGACAGGTGTGAAGCTATTTATTTTTCAAGGTGACTTTTTTTTACCCTTAAAAAAGCTAAATTTCAAGAAAAGGATAAAAAAGTCTTTTATTTTGCGCCTCTTCCCAGAATTCCCAGAAGTCCTTTGCCTTCCTGGCCATATCTGCCCCGTGCCTTGAAATGCTTTTCCCTATTGGCTTGTGTGTGTGCGTGCACATACGCCTGCTGCGAATTTTTGTGTGTGCATATTTATATCTTGGTGGCTGTGTTGCCAAGGAGCTCTGAAAGAAAGCAGAGCTGAGATAACTTCTAATCCACCTTTCTGTGATAATGTGGCGCAAGTGAAAAAAGCCAGGGGTCCTTCTCCACTCTAGCTGTGCTCTAGGTTTGGTAGACTGGGGCCTTTAACGGGCAGTTGGGACTTTGCTCTCTCTGTCTCGGGGCTAGTGCTTGGCAGGGGAAAAAACAAATACCTGGGAGACTGGGAACTGTAGGCCTTTGCTTGAGGAAGACTTAGAAACTGGATGAATGTTTCTGGCTGGGTCTGGGCAGACAGCCACTGTCTCGAGTCATCTGCGGCTGCTATCACAGGGCTCTGTTTAGTTTGCCTCATCTATCTGTGTGGAAAAGCGGTCACAGAGTTAGAGGGGTGAGAGCCCTGTCTGATCTGCTCTTGCTTTCCTGCTTACGAAAAGGGATGGACACAAAGTGATTGCACCATCTTTCAGTAGTTTCTGAGATGTGAAAGTCCCTCTCCTCGGTTTCTGTTCTCCTGGGGGGTCTCTGGACTGTTCACAGAGGCAGCAGGAAACCCAAACAGCTGATGACCTCATGGTCTTTTCTTTCAGCATAGATTTTTGTTGCTTTTACTCAAAGCAGAGCCTAGACTTTCCCTAGCCGGGAGAATGTCCCGGCTGTTGGACCATCTCATACTTCTTGATGACCCTTCCTACCTTTCAGAAACCTTCCTCTTGAGAGGAGATACAGCCAGCCCAAACCGCAGTGGCTGATGCTTTCCCATGCCCCCCTAAAACAGGTTTGGCTTTGGAGCAGGCACCCTTTGATGAAAGCGTTCCTCGCTGCAGAGCTCCTGACTTGGCTCCTCCTGCAGTCGTTACTTGTACCTAATATAATCTGCTCTGCTGGTAGCAGGGGCTCGCAGAGCCGGGAGAATGTCCCGGCTGTTGGACCATCTCATACTTCTTGATGACCCTTCCTACCTTTCAGAAACCTTCCTCTTGAGAGGAGATACAGCCAGCCCAAACCGCAGTGGCTGATGCTTTCCCATGCCCCCCTAAAACAGGTTTGGCTTTGGAGCAGGCACCCTTTGATGAAAGCGTTCCTCGCTGCAGAGCTCCTGACTTGGCTCCTCCTGCAGTCGTTACTTGTACCTAATATAATCTGCTCTGCTGGTAGCAGGGGCTCGCAGAGCTCTTTTGCTGATACTGCCCCCGTGTAGCAAATAGAAAGAGACAGTTTGACAGAGAATCTTTGGAGGATAATTAATTTTTCATTTTGACAAGGGTTTCAATTAAGTGTGTTACTCTTCTTCATCTTCTGATATTATGAATAATGAGCCAAACATTCCCTTGGCGTGACTGCATTAATAGCCTCAGACAAGATGTAAACGTACATAGCAGCTTTTGAAGTTAGGAGGTTCAGTGCTTCTGCCTTTCCCATCTGCGTTCGTTATCGGGTGGAGCTGGCTTGGCTTTTTGGTATCATATTAGATCCAAAGGTAGATCTCGAATGTGGAATGGCCACTTGGCATCTAGCTTGTAGCATCTAACTGAGGGGCTGATGCTGTTCTGTAACTTTTCAATGTTTTGGAATGGAGGGATACCAGCAGCAAGGCAAGGCATGGCATCCGCTACTCTTTAATTTCAATGAAGATGCAAAGCAACGAACGAGGCCAGGTGACTGTCAGTGCACGGCCTATTGTGAGGCTTAGATCAAAACACCTCACAAGCCATGGAAGGGATTCCCCTTTTAGCTATTATATAATACTATTCTTGATGTAAAAGATATTGCTTTCTTGAAAACACTGACTTTTTCGGACCGAGAGAGCATGGGTTATTTATCACAAACATGAGTGCCTAATTCTGCCACTTTCTAACATTAGGGTATTTGGCTTTTCATCAGCATGTCTTTTGGGTTGTAACTTCCTACCCATACAGCATTTAAAGCATGTTGAGAATAGTAAAATGTGACTGTTGCACTGATTGCCCTGCCTGCTCCCCACAACAGGAGTGAGGGCTGTGGGTCTGGGCAGTGGTTCTTGCACTAGCTGAGCTCACGATGGAGCTTCAGAGGCCAGAGCCCTATTATTGCTGCTAGACTACTAAGGGCAGTAAGATGCTCACGGGCATCATCTGATGGGGAAGGAAAGGCAGTACCTCAGGGTGCTGACTCCAGCCTCTAGCAGGCCAGAGTGGCTTCTCTTTACCCCTTCTGTTCCAAAATTGTTCCTCCCACCTGCTGCCCTTCCTGCCTAGGTGTCCACACCTGCTCCTGTCTGTCTTGCATCTCCTTTCCTGTGTGCTTTCCTCATTCATCTGAGTTTCATCTCCCCCTCTGCTTCCTCCCTCTCTGTTTATTCACCCCTCTGCACCTTTGTCAGGCTGCTCTCATTCTTCTCTGCCAGAGCATTTATAAGGGAAGCGGAGGGCACAGCACAGGCAGTTTCCCTGCTGTCAGCTCTCCTGTCTGGCTCCATGGAGCCCCCAAACAGACAGGAAAAAAAAACTGCAGGAAGAATGATTGCAAGAAACATTTCACTTGGCCCTTTAGCCCTGGGATGTTGTGTGGAGACAGCCTAATCCAGTTGAATGCAAGAACTGAGGGAGGTTAGAGCAAGGGACCATCAGGGATCTTTGCAGACAAGCTAATAGGTTCCAGCTGAGCTTTTGTGAACACTAATTTATTTTTTGCAGAGGCTTTGAATATGGACCAAGGCACAAAGCATGTCCTTGACGAGGTGACGAGCTACTTCCCAAATGCTAAGCCTCTCAAGCACAGGAGACCTCAGAGCTCTGCATGTGGCTGAGACAGCCCTTCACCAGCTCTCCATTGCCAAATCACAAAGTTAAGGGAAGTCTTACCTGAGGTGCGTGCCTGGAAATGCTTCAGGATGGCAAGTGAGTCAAAACTGCTAGCAAAGTGAGCGTCCTGCTGGAAAGGCAGCCCGTATAGACCTTCTGATACCGCCTACGGAAGAGTCGGAGGAGAATTGTTACCTGTTTTGTTTTAATTCTCTCTGCCTCTCTGTGGTTTTGGTAACAGTCCCTTCTCCATCATACGCGCTCCTTGGGTTTTCTGCTTGTTTCTCTTTTTGAAGCCTGTTTTTATATATATTAATGTCAGTCCCTCTGTTTGTGCTGCTCTGCCAGTTGATGTGCTCACAGGATGAGAGAGTGTTTTTTTTTTTTTTATTTTTTTTTGTGGTGG
>NW_010431069.1:57961-71062 GCF_000710305.1 Buceros rhinoceros silvestris | reverse complement strand
TGTGACCAGAATTGGAGGGTGTTTTTTTTTTTTTTTATTTTATTTTGTGGTGGATATTACAGGGTAATGAAAAAAGTGGTGTTATGTGCCATCTGAGCTGGGTCTTTGGTCTTTTGCTAAGCAATATATTGCCTTGGAGGTACTCTGAGGGGCTGGCAGACTCTTACCTTTCCAACTGGGTGTTTCAGAAGACCTGTCTCTGGAAAAATATGGCCTTCTCGGGAGTTCCCATGAGTATCTAAAGTCATCAGGGTCTTTGTAGGGCTGTGTATTGTATTGGTGTCACTCAAATACCCAAATCTGCTCACTTGGATCGTGGTTAATGGAATGGATTCTAGACCACAAAGACTTTCTAAATGGAAATCCTGAGTGTATGAGTATCTCTTCGGTTGTGTTACAGAGCCTTTTGTACTGGATTGGTGTCTGATCGTGCTCTGTGCCTGTTCATTAGACAAGATGCCTTTTTATTTAAATAATTGCCTCCAGGATCCGTTTGGAGTAGAAATAAACATGTGCAGAGTTAGCAGGGGAAGCCATAGCCGTGTTGAATGTGCCACGGTGGGTGTCATGAGAGGAAGAGCAGAGCCTGCAGAATGCCATAGCTCCACTGTCTTCCACCAGGCTCGTGTTCTGGTGATATGAAAAAATGTATCATTAAAGATGAACTGAATGGGAAACTATGAAAAGTGAGATGTTCAACCATCAAGAAAACCATAGCGAGAAAGTAGTGTTAGACTCTGTCACAGCTGGGTTACAAAGTGAAGCAAATAAAACTTGTGTGCCTGAGGAGAGTGCTTTAATGTGGAGAGAAGCTGCCCTTAGCTGAGTGGTGCTCAAGTCCACCCGGTCAGACAAAGCCCTCAGATGTGTAACAATGAAAAATTAGGAGTCTGGCTAATAATACATTCTTGTTGCAGCCCGAGTAGTTGTAGTAGAGGATCATGAAGTAGAAAACAGAGAAAGTATTACATAGTTTAGAACAGGATGGGAAAATAGTGCAATATTTATCAGAGGCTGGACATGGCTCTATTTAAAAAAAAAAAATCTCTCCTTGGAATTTGTTTGACATCTGCCTGGTGGCTGGATCTGTTCCTGCTTTAACAGCCCACACAGAGTGACACTCTGCAAACACAACATTGTCACCTGAACAATTCACTCAACAGCTCTCTGTGCTGTCAATCAGAGCAGACTCATTTCTCTTCTAAAAAAAAAAAAATTTTTTTTATACCCCCTCATTTTTTTTCCTTTTGTCTCCAAGCCTTTGTTGATGTTGACAGCTCATCCTTTGGCCATCATTCATCCAGGCTACTGCAAACTTTGGAGAAAATAAAAACCCTGCTCCCCTAATCAGATTAGAGGGCCTGCAAATTGAATTCAGCCCCTCTCAGTGTCCCCTCAGCTGGCTGTCATTAGGAGCAAAGGCTGGCCCTTGGCAGAGCTCCAAACACCAGCTAACTGAATTTGAGATGCTGGAGTCTTGACAGGCCAACGAAGGTAATTGAAGAGCTGTGGGGATCTTGTAAAATTTCAGGCGTTTGGGATTACGCTGCGGGGGGATCTTAGGGACCCGTCTGTAGAAAGGGACAGGGCACTGGAAAAGCAGCTCTTTGTTAAGGCTGGCACAGATGAATCCAGGAAAAATACTGAAATGCAAAAATGAGGTTTTCAACACACGGACCTCTTTGGCCCCTTCTCTGCCCCTGTCTTGACTGAACGCCTAAACCCAAACATTGGTGGGTTGTAGTTCAGAAGTGTCCAGAGGCCTCGGCTGTTGTGTAAACATGCTGAATTAGTAAACGCTGTGTCTGAATAATGTTAATGCTTAAAATATTAGGAACAGAAAAGCAAGCCTATAAGCTCATGTTTGGATTTATGTGCTGGAGTATCTTATCCTGGAGTCCTCCACAGAACTTAGCCTTTCCTCTCAAGTCATCTTGCTTCAGCTGGGACCAGCTATCTCCCAGCAAAACTCTGTGTTGTCTCAATCACCAGTGTTTCTCCTACCACCACAACTTACTAAACATACAAAGGCAGAGTGAAACTTTTCAGCCAGTGTTCCAGTGCTTGTAAATATTTAGCGTGGTAAAAACGCTTTGCAAAGAGGTTCTGATGGGGAAAACATTAACGTTTTGGTCTGACAACACTTGTGGATTTGGGGGGCTTCTCGCAAATTGTCCCACCAGAGGGTAGACACCACAGCTCCGGTGGATGTGCCAGCGAAATACATTGAAACGATGAGTTAGCACCGAGAAATGATGCTGCATGGGCCACAGTGATTGCAGCAGACAGGCCTTTGTGAAGGAGCCTCTGGGACACCTGATTAAAGCCCTGAGAAAGCAAGACTGACTTCAGAAGAGTAAAGCTGGACCTAACAGGGCTCCTGCGTCTTTTTTTCACCCAGGTGCAGCATGCAGGGTATGAAACAGTTGAATCTCATTGTAAAAAGGTCAGGTCTGTTTAAAAAGATCGAAAGTCCCACTGAAACGTGTAGGTGGACCTGCTGTGGGCTCCACGAAGCGTGGAATCAGATGCCCTCCCTGTCTTTGCAGTTTCCCCTTCCAGAGAGGAGAAGGCTGCGCTGATTGCATGTACCTGTGTTCTGTTTGGTATCACTTCAGTTATTGATCTATTAATTGCATCTTTGGTTCAAGCTCACAATGTTCACAACTTTTAAAAGTCCCTCTTTTTCCTTCCACCCCATCCCCTAGGAGCAAGATGTTTGACAAAAGAAAACTCCAGGGCTGACACGCTGTTTGGACACTTCATCTGTTTCTCAGCCCCAGCCCAGCTCTATGCCAGCTACACAATTTCAGCTGAGCTACTGGTGCATATTTGGTCTCTCACCATTTAGCATTGTTATCAGCTGCTTCAGCCTCCCATCCATCATTCACAGTACAGTTTAGGAAACCAGAATAACACAACATACGTTATAGGCAGTCTTCAGCTTCTGGAGACTCACGTAGCCCCGGGGAAACCATGGAACAGCAAAGGAACTATGCTCTTTTAAAATAAAAAAAACCAGTAAAGTTCTAAGATCTTGTTCTGTTCATGTGGTGGCGGTATTATAAGTAGGATCAGAAGTGCAACCTACTGCTGAAATTGTTGAGCAAAGTCCAACTTTCGGTTGCCCATAACTTTGCTAGGTTATATCCCCTGCCAGCACTAAATGTTTGCTTTGGACCAGCTTAATATGGTAATGGGGTATCTAAGACTTCCAGCTCTTCTGATCACCTGTGCGGAAGGCTGCGTGATGCCACCTGGTATTCCCAGCGTGCATTTCCTCAGCTCTCCGTGATTTGTAAAAATTTAGCAACGTTCTTCTCCTGATGGCTGCTGCATAGCAGGGCATATGCCCTGTGTACTGAATGGACTCCGTGCAAGTGCACAAAGATGATTCAACTTTCACGCCCGTGGTGGATCTGAGGGTCTCAGTGTAGCCCCACGGTTCCTTATATGTCTGTTCCTTTCTATTTTTCACTTTAGAATATGGGATAATCTGCCGAGGTAAGGGGCTGAAGGGAGGAAAGAAACATGACGGCTGTCAGCTGGAGAAGCTGACTCTAAAGGAAGTGCTGAAGTTTGCCCTTTCTGTAGGGGAAAATGAGTCTTTGTGGAACATCTCCATCTGCTGTAGGACATCTGAATATTTCAGGCAAAAGTAAAAGTTTCTGGTTAGATTTTTAGTCTATTTTAGATTTTGAATTTATTCTCTCACAGAGTAAATAATAAAAAGTGCAATTTTGGGGTTATTTTTGTTGTCAGGGATGGTGTGGAAAACCGTGGCTCTTTGCAGGGCTTTTGCTTTGGGAGAAGCATCTCTATTACGGTATACGCAGGAACTGTATGACCGTCATCAATAGTAGACACCAGCAAGGGGTGTTTTGGGCAGCTTTTAATGACCTGTCAGGACAGAGAAGTCTTCAGATCTTAATCATGTGCCACTGCGAATCGCTGGGATATGTGACAGCTGAATTCTGCTAAACATCTTCAGAACATCAGCAGAAGTCTCTAAACAGTCCCAGAAACTCATTGATTACTCTGTTCTAGTAGATCCAAAATTGCTTCAGGATGACCACAAAGGTCTCAAATCTCAAGTAATCCTGTCTGGGGAGGGACAGCCACGTCCTTAAATTTACTGAACTTGAAAGCCTGAGACACAACATTGTACTGAGTGCTTTTCAATAATCAAATATGAGGATTTGCTCCCAAATAGCAATGTGCAAGAATATCCCAGAGCTTATCCCTGTACTTGAATGCACTTAAAACCCCAAAACACAACAGCTCTTAAATCCCCTCGTGTCCAGACTCGAATGAGGGAGTTCTGATACGCTAAATACGGTTAGAGTACACCTTTTGTCTTGTTGAGACCAGACCGTGTGACTTCCAACTGTCAAGTTGCCTGCCTCCATGTTCCCCATCACAAGGCCTTCTGCAGATTGCACTCTGCATCTAGATGAGCAATCACACCATCTATTTCATACTTCCTTGGAAGAAAATCCTTCGGTCACTAGTAAGGTTTTATGTAATAGGCTGCATATCGCTATAAAATATTATTTGGGAAGATCAGTACTCGCAGGATAGAGCAAAAGAGCAATTTTTTCCCCTTAAATGTCAATATTTTTCCCTTTTAACCTTCTCCAGCCTCCTCGACTTAGGTCTGCAAAAACCAACAGCCCTTGGAATGACCTGAAGCTATGTCTACCCAGCCAACGCATTACTACCAAAAAAAAAAGAAAAACAAAAAACCAACCACTTTAAGGTGAAACTGTTGGTCAGCAACGGCCAGACTTGACAAAGGTGCCTGGATGTCAAGGAACTCTGGGAAGATTATGGCTCGGGTGCAGTTGCAGTGTCTCCGTGAAGAAAAGGGCTTCTGCTAAGCAGGAGGCAAATGTGGTGCGTGGCTGCCGATGGTTCCTCTTGGCTGATTGGTGGACTTACGCCTCAGCTGGTGTATGATTTATTTTTTCTTTGGACTGTTTGTGATCTGTGAGATGTCTGGCTCAGGCGAGGTGAGTGCAGAGGGTTTGGGGATTTTTGTGCTTCTGTCTGCTTGTGGAGCTGCTTGTTGTCCTGAAGTGCTCCTTCTCCAAGAGGTATTCCAAAAAGACACTTCTCAGCAAGCTGATCTGTCATGAAACCGCTTCTTTAGGAAAAACTACCCTAAGGAGAACCAAAAGTAACTTCTTTGAGAGTTGTCTTTGTTTTCTCGTTCCTCTTTAAGTTTGCATCTCCTGCCTGTGTTTTTCATCATTTAAAACTTGAGGGATACCTCATCTTATTACTCTCTTTCTGAACAGCAACCTCTCCAAAGTGGCCTTGTGTGCGTTTGCTGTACAGCTGAGAGGAGGCCTCACTTTGTGTAATGGTTTAATTATAACGTCAATGTGGATTCATTAGCATGACAGCTGTCACTGTAAATGGGCGAGCGGGGAGGCTCTTGCACCCCCTGAGGTCAGGGTAATTGATGTAGTGAACAGAATACTGTATTCACCGAACAATGGGACGGGTCTCCGTTCTGACCCGGGAAGGGCAATCAGCGTAAGCGGGGAATCGATAGCAGCTGAATTTTCATCCATGATCAGATTGATTCAACCATGTTAACCTCTATGTGCAGATTACGTTCTGCTGGAGCCCGGGTGACTCTAGCACACCCCGAAGGAGGACAGGCAAGCACTGATGCTTTCATTTTTAATGTAAATCTCAAGCAGACACAAAAGCAGCTGCAGTTGTTCCACAACTCTGAGCAGAGGAAAAGATGATCTGCCTGAACATCTGGAGGCAGTTCTTTAAGTTTGTTTTGCCATTGCTTCCCGAGCTCTTACTCTTCTTGACATGTATTCCACGGCTAGTCCTCTCTCGCCAAGCCTGCCTTTGGAAAATGAGCTCATAGCATGGTATTGCTCATTTTTCTGAAAGGCTTTAGCCCATGGAGTAGCACTGTGTGCGTGCTGTCTTTACGGGAGTCCTGGTAAAGGTGACTCTCTGATGTCTACTACAGGTTTGTTCTTCTGCAGGCTTGTCACAGATCTTCTCTTGAGGATTCTCATGCTGTGTGTCTCATGCTGACAATTACTTCCTGTAATATTTACTCATCTATTTGTTCTGGTATTTTCAGTGATATTTGTACATTTGACCAAATGTATAAGCAAAGAAATATTGTTGGAGTCTGCAAAGGTGAAGAAAAACGAGGTGTTGCTGTAGAATCTGTAGGTGTTCTCTGTAATATTTGTGAGAGCACCTGAATAATAAAATCTCTTCTCTAACAATGGAAAGCATTGTCTGGGTCAGGTAAAAATAAGCTGAAGCAGCTGAATAAGTTATACTTAAAGGCTGTGATGACATCACTGTTTTGAGGCATCTTCTCTCTCTTCCTTGACAGGGTAAGAAGTGCTCGTCATCTTTCCTTCTTCGACTGTAGATAGGGAGAGGTGTGCAGAGAGTTCTTCCTGACTTTCTTACAAAAAAATTCTATAATTTCTCATGAAAATGTAATATCCTTGTTTGAAATCATGCTGAATAATGAAAGCTAGCAGATGCGTGACAGTCTCCTTTTGCCCTCCAGGAGCCATGGCTCCTCCCGCAGCAGGGGAAGCCATGTGCATTTAGGGGAAAAGCACAATCCAGCGTGCAGGATTCATCACCATAGCTGTGTGCTGACTCTGCTTACACTCAGACTTGAGTCCTGGTCTCCTAAGGCTGACTCTTCCACAACCGGTTGAAAGCCTAATGTTGGAGAGCCCTGCCCCTTGCTGCTCCCTGCCGCCTGGGAGACTCAGACGTGCTTAAAGGTAGATCAGGCTTTATGTCAGAACACAGATGATGGGTGTAGGAGAGCTGTCTGGAGGAAGAGAGGAAGGCCAAATCCTTGGAGATTCAAGTAGACCCCTGCATGAGGAATCAGTATACTTAAACATTTTTCCTCTGTTAAAAATAAATTCCAAGAAAATCCAACATCCTGAAATAATAATCTTGTATCTTTGGCATTTTCAAGCTATCTTTAAAATATCTTAGGCTGAAGAAGCTCAAGTTGCTGGGTGCTAAGACATATAGTGTACAGCTTTGCCCTCATTGAATGATGTCACCATGTGCCAAGATCCTTCTGCTCTGTAGGGACACAAGGAACTTTGATTAGGGGATGTAGTCATCTGGAGAGAGGAGGAGGATGGCAGAGTTCTTCCTCCTCATAGCCCAGCAGACAAAGATTGCTGAATACCGGTTTCCCTTTCAGCCTGTCATGCTATCCTACATTTAAGTACAACTGTTTTTTAACACAAGAAAGGCTTTACAAAAAATTCCCTTCCTGAAGCTGGGCTGGTTTGTTGCTTGACAAAAGTCACCAACAAGGGTCAAAGAACCCTAGAGCCTCTCCTGCGTCTATGTGCTTAGCTTTTCAGGGGATGGGAGGGTAAATCTGAGCTAACCAAGTATTGAAAGAGGAGTCCTGTCCCTGGAACGTCTGTCTCACTCCAGGCTCTCTGGTAGACTGCCCTGGCTCTGCAACTGGGGGCATGCTTCACTTTATGCCAATATTGTCACTAACTACTCACTATGGTGGCTTTCAGGGCACGTGTAGTGGTGGTGACTGCTCTGGTTAGTTGGATGTGTACTAGTAGAACTAGATTTCAGAGAAAGTAAGTAATGGACAAGAATACAGATACCTTCAGTGAGAAGAGAAATGTGAGGGGTGCTGAATTCAAACCTAAGAAGCAGCAGGTATCATTGCCCTTTAATTGGAGAGGAGGAGGGGAAAAAGGAGAGAAAAAAGGGAAAAAACCCAAAATAAACAAAACCCCCGCTTCTCCGCAGTCAAACCAAAAATCAGTAACACCTTTCCCAAACACTGGGAAGAAGTGACCCTGCAGTTAATTTGTTACAGGGTAAGGGGAATCACTGCTGTAAAGGAAGAGCCCCAAGCTTGCGCAGGAGCTGGGGGTGTGCGGAGTTAATCCAGTGGTCGGGGGATCTTTGCTCTATTAAAAGGAAACCACTTCTGTGATGAAGCCAGACTTGTGGAAGTCACCAAAAGGGCATTGTCTGCGCCTTTTCTACTGAAGGCAGCAACCTGCTTGGGTTGAACGCTGGAAACTCATGTTTAAGATAGAGTGACAGCAACCTGCACCTAGTTAAAATGTAAACGAAAATTATTAATATTGATAAAGGATAGAGAAAGGAGAAAGTAGGAAGAGGGGAAAGTAGGAAGAGGGCACAATCGTATCGACTCCTGAGGAGGCTTGCGTATGCGCACACATGGTGTCGCCTCTGTTGGTTGCATAAGTGCTTTTAAAATAATGAAATTACTTCCATCAGAAGGAGAAGAGAGATGTTTGCATGATACGGGTTTTGGGGAGGAGGGAGGGGGAGCAGGAAGGTTTGCCTTTGTGATTTAAAAATATGGCTGTATTTATACCTGCCAGAGAAGTTGTGTTGCCAAGTCTTTTAAGGCTTACAGAGGAAATGCAACACAAAGCAAGAAAAATAACGGTGGAAGCACTTTAGAATGAGCTCCGGGGATGGGGGGGGGAAGAAAAAAATTTCCAAATGCTACATACTGTGTGGTCTTTAGAAGACTGCTTTGAGGGAAGGAAGAAAGTCTGTATAAAACAAAAATGTACATACATGCACCTCCTGGTAAACTGGCCTGAAGATTGTGACCAAAAGCAAGAGACTTTTGAACTTCTCATTTTATTTCCTTCTGGAAAGAAGGAAGAGGTTCTGCTGTAATAACCCTCTTCCTACATTTCTACTCTGATTAAAGAGAGCATGTAGCAGGAGGAGAGGTTTCATCTGGGGAAGAAAGGGGATGAAGGGGGAGCCCTCCTGTGAATAATTCACAATTCAGTCTGTAAGGTACTAAGAAGCCTGGAGACGGGCACAGAGAGTTGGGTGATGAATGGCTCAGCTAGAGCCCTCGTGTAAGTAGAGGTGGTGGAAGCAGCCCAGACGTGGGCTAGGCAGGTTTACAAGTTAATTATACACCTGGTAGCACAAGGACTGAGGAGAGAAAGCAGTGGTGCACTTGGTGACAGTGCAGTTGCCTCCAGCTTACAATATCACAGTGGGAAATGGGGCGGGGGGCACGCAGCCAGGTAGAGACCCACGTGCTCTGTGTGACTGGGACTGTGCACTGTAACGGGTGGAAGTCCCTCCAACAGCCCTCCTGCCTTTTCCCAGCTCCTCTGAACCTTTTGTGGTTCATAACCCCTTTCTTCTGGCGATTTTAGTGCCAATCCAGGGAATGGTCTGGCTAGGGATGAGCAGCGTTGTGTTTCTCTGGGTACCCCTGACAGTAGATGCATGTTTTTGAGAACAGTGACCATCTCAACATGTCAAGAACAACTGGGCAAGCGAAACTGCTCTGCTAGAACGTTCTATCTAAAACACTTTTCCTCCACAGTGGAATAAGGTACCATCTCTAATTACTAGATGTGGTCGTAAAGTATTTTTGTAGCCTCCTGAGAAACTGCAGCAGAACAATTAGTTCTTTAACGAACATGTGCTTGTATTTGACCCTTGCACTGCAGAAAATAAATAATATCAAGTGGGATTCTCCTCAGTGTGCAACCATTCACGGCCAAGCACTTCTCCTCTCCTCCATGCAGGTGGCCATCGGCCATGGAGCCTGCCACTGCCGACAGCTAAAGGAACTGCTGCAGAGCTGCAGTGGCAGCGGCTGGTGCTGGCGCTTGCTCACCAGGGTTCTGCTGTGCTGCTGATCTGTCAGAGTTTATTATAAAGCTCAAAAGCATGCTTAGCAAACCAGTCTTGTGGACTGACCACCTCAGTCCTACTGCTTCAGTGTCTCAATGCTGAGTTGAATGTCCAGCTGACAGATTTGATTCATTTTCTTCTGACAGAAGTTGTGGATCCTTTTTTTTTCCTACATAAAGTGTCTAGGAAAATGCATTTCTGGTGGTAAAGTGACCAATGTAATTGCACATGAGGCATAGGCAGATTAAGAAGAAACTTTAATTAAAGAGTTTTTCAAGTAACTACTGAACAGCACGAAAATTAAAGTGTCCTTCCTTTCTGTTCAGGCGTCTTCTGACACTGTGATCCTTATGTAAGGGACTTTTGCAACAGCAAAGTCTGTGTTACATCAGTGTGTCCAGTGTGTCGCAGTCTCCCTGCCCAAGGACCTGGAGATGACATATACACACATCTAACTTTACTCAGAGCTGGTGGAGACCGTTAAAAATCAAGCTCAGACCTTCTCTCCAAGTCCTTCATTCTTCCTTAAGAGTCCTGTTTTCATTTCCCCCTTTCTGCTGCGACTGCTAGGCAATCTCCCTGAAATCCTGGGGACTGTCAAGAGGAACGATGACATGTCTTCTCTTGCAAGTAGACCAGAAGTCTGCAGTGGCAGAGTCAGAGCTGATTGCCTATCTTATCTCAAGTCGCTAGTCTCTAATTCAGGCTTTTGCAAACAACTACCAGTCCTGTTTTTTTCTGGAGCTACAGGTTAGTGTTTAAGGTACTACTTTTCTGGGACTTTGCCTATCAAGTCTGAGAAAAAGCCTTTTTGCTTTTTGATCCCAGCTGGGAAGGGATTCAAATCAAAATCCAATGTCCAGCGAGGCTGGAAGGTGAGAGGGTGAAGGATGGGGGATGTTGTCTGTCACTCAGGACCTCTTTTCCTTGTAACCACCCCTGAGGCACAGCAGAGCACGATTTATCAAACAGTAGATAAACTTCAAATCAAACAGAATTAGGTTTAATTATCTTGGGAGGTTCACTTTGTCCTTGACTGGTGAGCTGCTGGTGATTATTTAATATGGGGGTTATGTATAAAATTGTTCAAATTTTATATGCAAAAAAAACCCCATACTATTGAACAATTTTTCTTTGGCATTAACCAACTTTCTTCTGGCAGTGTTATGAAAGAGGTTCCAGAGCAGTTCTCTATCAAGACCTATCCATCCTCCAAGACCTATAAGCCACTTTCCGAGGATCACAGGCAAATAGTGTCTGTCTGCCTGCCAGAGTACCACCTTACAGGCATCCAGGCACTTCAGTTCAGTGTCACGTCTTTTCAATGCCACAGGATGAGCAAATTGCTCTAAAACTTGTAAGAGCGCCAAGCGGAGCTGGCGTGGTCTCATTTTCAGAAATTAGTGGTTATGGATTTAGGCTACTTGGTGTGGTCACAGTCTGGCTGCTTAAAGGGGACAGTGTGACCAGTTGCCTCTTTTGATAGCATCTACCTGAAACATAGAAGCTGGTATGAAACACCAAGCTGTATAGCTGTCTACAACCCCTGGTACGAACCTGTGGGCTGCAAGGCTGAATTTGGCCCGGTGCATCTTGGTATCTACTTGCTCAAAAGGAACAGCCCCTCCTTTGAAAAAGGCAAGGGAGGAACTGCTGGTGGGGAGTGGGATAATTTTGCTTACCAGTAGATGATCAGAGATATTTCCTGCTGCCGGCCGTAGATTATTTCCTTATGTGGCAGTTCAAAGATGCCATGAAAACGGTAAACCAGCATGAGCAGTCTGGTTAGCACGACGAGCAAACTTCCCCATGCGTGTCGGTACGAACAATGCTCTAAGCTCTCTGGGCGACGAATCTTGGACATGTGCATCCATGCTGCTACAGCCAGTGTGGTGTTGCAGCCACGTGCTTTGTCCTGCCTTGCTCGTACACCAGTCCAGCTCCCAAACATGCTGAAATCAGGTGATTCGGTGTTGTTGGTTTTTTTTATGGGAAAGATGCATTCATAAAATCTGCTCTTTCCAGCTTGTTAGACTCAGGCATGATTGTGAAGTCAGGAATGGAAAGAATATTTTCAGTTGGGAGGGGCCTACCACGCTCATCTAGTCCAACTGCCTGACCACTTCCGAGCTGACCAAAAGTTAAAGCATATGTCCTGATGTCTAACAGCAAGATAATTTTTTTCTTTCTACTGATTACTGCAGAATACTTCAATCAACGCTTCCCCTAAAGGAAGCTCCGCTAGAGAATGAAAAACAGCATGTTGCAAACTTCAAATAGAAGCTTCCTCCAGCGCAGGTGTATCTTTGGGTCAGCTAGGCTGTGCCTACGTTAGCGTATCAGAGTAGGACAGCAGCGCGTTTGATGTCCATCTCCCACTTGTCCCCACTTAGCGTGCTTGGGTTTGTGTGGTGGGGCAGTCCCGGAGGTTGCAAACTTCTAGATGGACCGAAACTTCTAGATGGACCAAAAGCAGGTGTGTGCTCGATATGCCCCAGCTAACGGGTGCTTAACCTGGGGGAAGCAGGTGAGAGCCGGGCTGAAGCACCTCCTAAGCTGCGTGAAGTGTGGAGGTTGGGTTTTCTCCACCACGCGCTTTGCTCTGTGGATCCCCTCCTACTGCAGCGTCCCTGCTTGCTCATGCAGACCTGGCCTTAATTTTCTCTAAGATTTTAACTTGTGGTGCACGTTCTTTTCACTTGCTTCTATTTTACTGGTCCAGTAATGTCACAGATCGTTGAAACTTGACTATCTCAATCTGTGGGATGGTTTTGGTTGGTTGATTTCGGCTTTCGGTGGCTTCTGGGGTTTGGCTGTCTTGTCTTTGCCATACTTCTAACAGGAACTGGACATCATCCGCAGCTTGTTTTGGAAGCTTATCAATCTGCTGCTGCTATCACATTCCAAACACTTTAATAGCTTCTTCTATATTGTAGTGTATGTTAATCAGTCAAATCTGCCCTCTGTATCTAGCACAATATTTTTGTCTGCAGGCCTATCAAGTGTCAGATTGTGCAGGAAACTTGCCCAAGGCAAAATCTCTGGTCTAACAAAGCCACAAAGCAACTTAATGGTACATTTATCTGCTGAGTTTTTTAGTTTATATAGGGAAAGCAAGGCCTGGTGGCTCTTACTCACAGCCTGGTTTTGTAGCACTAATACTATCAGTTTTGTGGCTCCTGAGGAAAGATCTACTGTGATCTCAATTAAATACATTTTCTACTTAACGCCAGACTTAAAACTCATAATGATGTGTAACCTGAGATTTATTGCTGTGTTTGCATTGTGATTTGATTTATTGTGATTTTTACGGTGTTGCTCACCAGCTCAGTACTGGTGTAGGCATGATGGGTGGGGTTTTCAGCAGGGACTGCTATTAACCCAACCCCT
>NW_010431069.1:52862-57827 GCF_000710305.1 Buceros rhinoceros silvestris | reverse complement strand
CTTATACAGGCTTAAATGTGCTCTTAGAGTGGATGAGTCTCGCTACTGATGACAAGAAAAGCATCCTACCAACAGTTGTTACTTCCTCAAAATCTTTCTCGCTATAAATACAGATTCCTCCTGTTCTCAGCCCCAAATAAAATACAGCCAGTCTTCTATCCCTCTCCTGACCTACTTTGCAGCCGCTGCCTGTGTGCGCTGCGGTGGTGCAAATAATTAACACTTTGCGTGTGTAGTTTTAGTTGGTTTATTTCAAGGAAACAAGATAAAGACTACAACATTTGGCTTCAATGCTTTTTCACCAGTGCTGGCATATATGCAATATTTTACAAGCATGCTACCAATCAACTTGTCCTCTGATTTAGGTTTCATTATCG
The DNA here is from genome assembly GCF_000710305.1 of Buceros rhinoceros silvestris. Lineage (NCBI taxonomy): Eukaryota > Metazoa > Chordata > Aves > Bucerotiformes > Bucerotidae > Buceros > Buceros rhinoceros. The sequence continues at coordinate 57,450 of NW_010431069.1, read as the reverse complement.
AGAGAGCTGAAACTGTTTGGATAATTCATGAGCAAGATACTGATGCTTTTGGTTAGTGATATAAAAAAAAGTAAGATCTATCAGCATGTAATACAACCGTAAAATTAAGCACAGCCACAGCATCCCAAACCAGACTGACTGAAACACTGCAAAAAAATGCGTTCGAAACCAGACTTTCACTTCCAATTCCTGCGGTATATCAGGGAAACTTTCAGCTGCTCTTTTTTAACAATAGTATTGGCTCCTGACAAACTGGTGGGGAGAAGGAGAGGAAGCTTTAGGTTTTTCAGAGTGAGACAAAAAAAGCTTCTTGTAAGTGAAATTAGCTTTGATCCCTGACCTGTCCCAGTATGGATTTGCCTGGTCTCTCTTGCCATTGTAGCACACAGTCCTTACCGCGCGTTGCTGTGTGACTGCTGTGCCATTTCCGTCATAACACTAACTTCTGTGTTTTATGACAACACCTACTAAGCTCAGAGAGGCACCAACCTGCACCTGAAGATGAGCAGCTGATTTCTTGTCTTCTGCAGTGAGCCAAAGCTGATCCGTGCCTTGCACGAGCTGCTCCTGGACCAGGAGGGTCAGCTCTTGTGACTGCTCTGTCTGGCCACTGATGACAGGTGCCTGTCGCTCAGAGGGCAGGCAGCGTGCCGGAGATGACAGCTCGCTGTCCCCTCTCTGAGCCATTGGCACCCTGGAGACCGGGCATACAGTACGTCTTACCCCGATCATCTCTGCCGGCACAGCCGTGCAGGGAGGCTGGCAAGCCTGACTGTGGGATCAGAGGACTAGAACATTTTACTCCTCCTTCCTGGTGAAGGGAAAAACGATGCTGATTTGCTTGGGTAGTCCCACTCAGACTCCAACCGTTGCTGCTACTAGCAGGATCCCTCAAGTGATCTGGTTACCTTTCTACTGTCCTTATAGTTGCATGACGTGTTGTACCTGCCAGGACCTAAGCTAATTCATGTTTTGGTCAGCTGGAATGCAGGTCCTGATCCAGCCCCTAATGATACAAAGAGTGTTGATGTTTTGAGGCTAAGACCTTGAGATGTCAGAGATTTTTTAGTACCAGTGTGACACAAGCTCACTGTGCAGTGCTTTTATGAATTCATGTTAGAATAATAATAGTACAAAATTTAAAGTAAATCTCAGAACGCAATGCTAGCAATTTTTGAAATGAATGTCTAAAACTACAGCAGAAGAACCAGTCCTGTGTTTTTTAGTGAGAAATGTTTAATAGAGATGGTTTCCTGAAAAAAACCCCAACCAAAAACCAAAACCAAACTCTTTAATTTTCTCTGTCTTGTTCTATTTACCAGAATATCTGAATGCTTCCTCGTGCTCTCAACAATCATCTCACAGGTGCTAATACAATAGTTATTCAAAGAATTTCACCGGTTCTTTAGTTTGATAAATGAGTGAAGACATGGAGACGTACGTTGTCAGTAGGAGACTGGTAACTTGGGAATTTGTAGGAAAGTGCGGGGTTGCACCTGCTGAAGCTTTTATTGCATGTTTATGATGGAAGGAGGTAGGAACATTCTTTTGGCTAAGAAGCAATGAGTTCAAACATGAAGTTAAAATCCGATAACTTGTTATAGAGAAATTCACCCTATACATCCACTCTCCCATGTTTTCTTGCCTTTCCCGAGGGTTGAACAAACTCTACTAGCAGATGCTAGCAAATCGGGAGAAATCCCAGTGCCATCAATTCCAACCGCAGGAAACGTTGGTTATAAGCACTGGGTTGTTGTAAGTATGCAGGTCATGAACAGCCGAACTCACGCTGTTACAAAGACAGGAACTACGCTGTGACAGTGATGGAGACATTGGAGGGGTTCTGCCATCCTGAACTCCTGTCCTCTCAAGATGATGTACCATGCTGGGTTGGAGGTGTGAAGTTTTAGCGCTGGGTTGCTGAGGCAAAGGCCCGGAGAGTTACTTGGTCTTGGATCTAAGTGTGTAGAAGCGCCTGGGATCTAGCTGTTTGCTTTCCAGCCTGGCTGTAGGAGACAAAACCACAGGTTTTGAAGATGAGTGCAAGGGTAACAGTTCAAGACCTGCTCCTTCTCGTGGTGGAGTCAGTTACTGTGCTCTGGGTGATGTGGTATAGTTTCCTCACTCAGTAAAAGAAAAGTTCAGACTCCTATAGCAACACAGGTAGTGGTAGTTAGTTCCAGTTACTGCACACGCAACTGGCTGAGGTCTGCGGCTTTCCAGCCCCAAAATGCATAGCTCCTTACATCACCTGGTGCATTAAGATCCTTCTGAGCTTATGACCCCTTGCAGTCCCTTTGGTGAGTACGCCTGCATGTTTCATCCCTTTTCTTCCAGCTAAAAACCAACTTAAATATTTTGGCACTTCCTCCTCTGCAGTGAGAATTTGGCTGGGGTCTCTCTGGGAATAACTATCAGCCACTTGCAAAAGAGCCCAATGACTTCGAGCCTGCCTGTGAGCCAAAGCTTTTATCGGGGAAAGTTTAATTCCCTGTAGCTCTGCCGTCAATCCTTTTCCCTCTTGTTGCCTCTGCTGGGCTAGATGGTGTGACTTAGGACTGGTGCCTGGGAAGGTTGGGGCGAAGGCGTCTTCCCCAAGGGAGGTGGGCGGGGGACAGCCTGGGTACGCTTTCTGTTCACATGCTGAAAAGATGTGCTGGAGAAATGCAGCAGGAGCTTAGACGAGGCAGGGTACCTCCACGGCTGCGCTCTCAGCGATGGGGGAGGATGACTGCTGCCTTGCCAGGCTGCGCACTTCACCCGCTTCTTCTTCCCCAGACTTGGGTCCTGCCTCCCCAAAACTCACCTTCAGAGTCTTTTGTCCAGTTGTGCAGAGCAAGCCGTAAATCTGTACCTTTGTTTAGCGTGGCATGTACTCTGTCTCTAATCCAATTTCCCTTCTGTTTGTTCTCTGTACAGCCTCATTCGGCCTGACAGCTATTTAATAAACCTATTTGCTTTTCTTTGACATGAGGCAGAAGTGGTGGGTGTTGAAGAGCCATAAGGCCCTAGTGGACAATGAAACCCTTTCCCACTCAACACTCTTCCAGCTCAGCACAGATAAATTGTGTAGAACTAGGGAATTAACCCATCCTATCTTTAAAAAAAAAAAAAAAAGAAGAAAAAAGGAAAGAAAAAAGGTGGTGGCATTCACAGGCTGATCTGCAGACAATTCAGTTTGTTGCTTCCTCCTCCTAAATGAGAAACCTTCTCTCCGTCTGTTGGTGCAGCTCAACGAGGTTGTGAGATGATTGAAGATGATAACTTGTGCACCTTTTGGCTCTGTCACTGACAAGAAAGGCAGGCATTGAGGAACGCTTGTCTTCTAGAAAAACATCCCACCTAAGGTACGCTGGAACAAAATTACTCTGAGAAGTTTAAAGAAACCAACCTCTTAATTTACCCCCAGGCGGATGTATTACAAAATGACCGTCTCAAACCTTGCCATTTGGTTTTCATGTATCGTTTGTGCTCCTCCCTCACAGGAGCGTTAGCGTGTGGAGCCCTGCAGCACGTCTCTTCCGTGCAGACTCAGTTTGCACGTATGTCCTCCCCTTAGGGAAGGGAGGAGAGGAAGTAGGTGGACCTTTTGTGGTACGGTTGGAAGACAGACAGACTCTGCACTGCTGAAGATGATAAAGGATTAATATTTAGCTATAAAGCTACATTTAGAAATGAGAAATATTTTTCTTTTGATAAACTAAAAAAAAATTAAATAAACATAGCAAAAGCTTTTGCTTACCAGTGCTCTGAGTGTTAACTGAGGCTTTCTTGGTCTTTATCTCTTCCAATGATCTGGCGCATATATACATATATATGCATGAAATTTGATTGCCAAGCACCTAAATTCCAGGGTAATGGAAAAAAAACGAATGTGGATTTTGAGACTGTTTTTCTTTCGGAACTTGAATATTATGTGAACTTATTGACCACACGACAAATTAAGCAAGTAGGATATTCCCTGCCAATTACTGCAGCGATTTAAACCTGGCTTGCTTTCCTTAAGTGGACTTCTGTATTGCTGCTGGTGATTTTGGAGCAGGGCCTTGCTGAATTAGGTGCAGTAGAGAGACCCGGGAAAAGGAGTGCTTTCCCAAAGAAACTCTACAGAACAGCCACAAGGAGCCATTCGTCTGACAACCCACCCCAAAACCAATATATGTTGTAGTCACAAGGTTATTAGGAATCCGAGTGATGTATGGACTTAGTTACCATTCTCTTTTTTTTTGGTTTTTTTTTCTTTTATTGCATCATTTGTGATAGGTAACGAGCAAATTGAATATCCCTTTTCCATGTCTCTTTAAACTAACACAGCAGTTATTTTGATTCTTCTGACTTTTCCTTTAAAGCCGTATTTTCTAGTCTACGCCGCCTTCTAGGCACTCTAGTCCGTGTCTCTTCTTGCAGCAGACTGCCACCCCCCTAGGGATTGCTGCTGAGGTAGCAGAGGAACACGATGGTCCGGAAAGAGTAAGGTGCCCTAGGAAAGGAGGATGTGTGGATGGGTCTGGAGGTAGAAGGGGGTTTTAAGAGTATGACTGTCAGCACAACTTCCCCCATCTTGGGTGCCTTTTCTCCTTTCCTCAAT
>NW_010431069.1:49440-52735 GCF_000710305.1 Buceros rhinoceros silvestris | reverse complement strand
AATCTTTACTTTTGCCTGAAGTGCTGCACAATTCCTAATGCAGCACTCCAGTAGAGCACTATTAGGGGTGCAGAGGGTTCAGTGATGTGCCAAAGAGTCTGCAGACCCACGCACTGCTGCTTTCCAAGTAGTCATGGTGTTTTCCAGCAGGCTGCACTAGCAGGTGTTTTCCAGCCTATATTTGCAACCTCAGTTTTTCCTGAGTGTGATGTAAATTGCCCTGCTGAGATGTCATAACATCCCTATGGATTTAAAGAAAAATCATACTTTTAAGAGTTAAAATATTATAGTGGTACTTGGCAAATGATACCAATACTCTTCAATGGCATCATACCCAACACTTGGTTTTTATAGTTAGAATAGCTATATTTTATAGTTAGAATAACTATAAAAGAGTTACATTTATTATATGGCTAAAATAACTTCTATCGTTGGAATAACTGTGGTCCTAAGGAGGACTCGCAAAGACGCCTGAGAAGTACTCACTTCCACATCCACAACTACACCTGCTCCAGGACACCACCTATTTTTTCTGAAGTTACCAACTTCATTTTTACCATGATGGGGGGAGGTCAGCACCAGCGTGAAGAGGCAGTGCTGTTCTGTGATGTCGTGCGGCAGCTCTGTCAGCTGTGGCAGCACCTATCCGCAGTGAAAGGCCAAGTGGCAAGCTGAAATATGTTAGAGAAAAGACTTGCTGGCAGATTGATGGAGAACGCTGACATATTTCTGTAAACCACAATACAAAGGGAGTTAATCAAGATCAGGAGGAGTGCCTGTCGTCTTGAGAAGTCATTTCCCACCTCAATTAGCTGGTAGTTTAGGCAAACACACACAATGGTTAGCCCTCATCAGTGTGAGTGATGCTTTCTTGTGCTCCTGCCTTCGCTGAGCTTCTCTCCGTGATGGTGCTGCCGGCAACTGGTGGGCTTTGTCAGCCGGCCAACACATCTTTATTGGCAGGCTGAGCTTCACGCTTGGCTCAGAAAACGGCCCCTCTTAAGGCTGAGAGGAAGAGGAGGAAGCACCAGGCCCAGCATGCGCAATGTCCGTCAGAGGACTGGCAGGAAAGTAATTTCTCTTTAAGTTAATTGTCACATTTTATGAGCAAGTCTCTGTTGCAGGTTTGGTCTCGTTTAGGATGAGGTTTTTTCCTCGCCATTTGTGTACTCGATTAGTGTTTCCTCTCCTGGGGTGACCAACATCTTAATTCTGCACTGAAGATTATGTGAGCTCTTTGAAGAAAAGAGAGGTCTTGTACAAAACCATGACAAAAAAAATCTCCAAAACTAGTGATTAAGAGGGAAAAATGAGCCTTTAGGCTTATAAGCCTAAACAAAGGCAGGCAATAAAGGGATGATTTCTTTTAACCTTTTTAGCGTAGTCTCTGATTTTTTCCAGTATAGGTTACAGCCTTTTTGTTTTTCACTCTCTGGATTTGGCAGACTTCTGCTGCCAGGCTGCAGTAATTTTTTTTTTTTCTCCGCTGTCTGTTCTCCAGCTTTTGGTGTCCCTCGGCATAATGAAACTCCGTGGATTTTCTTCCTGCCTGACAAATACGCTGTTATTGTTTTGGACCATGCTGGAGGCTCTTTGCAGTGAAAGCTCTCCGTAGTAGGATGCAATACATGACAAATTAAAGTAGCGTGTCTCCAGGTCTGGTTTCTATACCTGGCAAGGAGTAAATTGAACTTTTTTCTTCTTCTTCTTCTTCTTCCCTTGGCTCACCCTTTGGTGTTTCAGAAATTGAACTAGAGCAAAGTCATATTTTTCCTTCCTTATCCATCCATAATGAGAGAATTCTCTGGGTAAATGTTGTATTTAGGCCCAAAGGCTGAACTGGGTGCCCACAGCAGGCAGTGAGACCGATCCACCTGTGTAGAAGGGGGATTCTGAACTGCCTGTATCACCCCAGGTGAACGGAGATGCTTTAACAGTCCCAGGTCTAACGCAGGCACCTATTGCAAGCAACTTGCCCAAGCAACTTATACAGCTACTTGTTTAAATCAATAGCCAGTCATCAAATTAGGACCTGTAGAAAGTGGTGTGAACTCAGTCAAGCGCTTCCTCTTTCCTACACCCTGCATTCTGAGGGATTTCGTTGTCAGGTATAAGGTTGGAATTAGCAAAATCTCCCTGGCAGAAAACCAGCCTGTAAGATAAGATGGTTTAGTGCTGGGAAAGGGGTTTGCAGGTCTGTTGTGGGAGATACTGGTGTCAATCTCTTGTCTCTGTGTCACTGGAAAATGCTGCACAAGGATGATATCAAGGGAGTGCAAGGAACAAATGTTTTGCACATGAGGATGTAGAAAAACTGTGGCTGTGACAGTATGATGTCTGTCCTTGTGTCGTGGATGGCTCTACGAGGGATGCTCTTACATGTATGTGCCTCCTTTTGGTATCTGAAGGAGCAAAGGGACCAAAAAAACCCCCAAACTCTTCTATACTGCACATAGTGCCTTTTTGGTTGTAGACCATGAAACAAGAATACCGTCTTCTGGTGCTGGACCCTTCTCCACAATGGGTTTACATCCCTGTGCTGAGCTTTCTTGGTAGCACCAAGAACATTTTGGCCAGGTCAGTGCTCCTGTTGCTGCTGACAGACATAAGGGTCATGGAGGTGGTCTTGTAGTGAGCAGTTCAGCCAGAGCGGTGCCTTATTAATTGCCACAGCTAAATAGGATTGGGGGCCCAGCAGTCTGCAGGCTTGGCTCTTCCCTTCTTCGCACCACACGGGTCAGGAGCCACTTCACTGCAGTTACTGGTGACACCGACATAACAGTCACCCGGAGGCAAAAGCGGGCCTCGAGTTTATTTTTCCTTAATGAATTCTTGATTGCTGGGTCAGGGAATGTTTTCTGCCCCCAGCGCCAGGGCGGCGCAAGGCAGAGGGAGCGTGCCCCTCTGTCTGCCCATCCACCCGAGGGAAGACACCGAAAACACCAAATTAATTCTGCCTGCTTGGAAGAGCAGCTCCCTGCCAATGAGATTAAAATATCACTGGCGCTAGACGTTAGTCCCAAGCATATTTCTCTTCTGTCAGCAAAATATTCCCCTCTTGCCCTCTCTTATCTCCCAGCTTTTCCTTGTTCCAGCCTCAGCACCTTGTTACCGTCAAGAGTGCGGCAGCCCCAGCCGAGCCACCTTTGTGGCCCCCCATCCCACCTCTACCCTCCTTTTGGGAGGTCTCGGTGCTAATTAGAAGCGTTATCACTTGCAAAGGAGCATGGTGGGGCTGCGAAGCCTCTGGCACACCGCAGGGTGAAGCTGCAGGGGCTGTGTTGGGTACCAGCCC
>NW_010431069.1:35579-49377 GCF_000710305.1 Buceros rhinoceros silvestris | reverse complement strand
AAGCCCTCTGCCCCACCGCAGGGTGAGGCTGCAGGGGCTGTGTGGGGTCCCAGCCACAGAGGATGCTGGCAGCACCCCGCTGTGCCTGGACAGGCAGGAGAACCCTGGTCTGGGGCTGCAGGGCCGTGAGGAAACCACAGGAAAGTCAAAAGGAGCTCCTTTTCCACTCCTTTCATGGGCTAGAGCCAGGAGAGCTATTTTCTGGTACGCATCAAGGCCACCTCATGCCCAGTGTTGCCTGAGCACAAAGCAAGCGTGTTTTGGGGACAATCTCTGCACATCAGCAGGACAAAACTGTCAGGAAGCTTGCAGGAAGCTGGCAGTAGCTTGCAGGAAGAGGAGCTTGGCTCAGAGGTGTTTGATTTGTGTGGGCAAGAAGTGGAAGATACTGGTGTGTTCATGAAACCGAAGAGACAGCAGCACACGGGCAGCTTAAAACCTCAGGCCTCGGGCTCATGAGATAGCTTCAACTGGGAAAGAAGCTTTTGGAGTCCTTTTTTCCTCTTCATTCATTTCCTTGTTAACACACAGACCCCAAAATACTGGCAATGCTCAAAAGGGCTGTCAGAGCAGCGCTCAAACACAGGGTTCTCTATTATTTCACATTTATGCCTTAGAGCAGCAAAGATTCGTTTAAGCCTTTGAAGTATCACGTAGCCTTTTGCTCAAATCCCTTCTGTTGGGAGGTTCTTTGGTGGAAGGCAATAAGAGGACGGCTTGCTCAGAAGCCGAGAGGGGCTAATGCAATGTTGCATCTGGCAGAGTTTCTCTCTGCTATAGAAGAAAACTGCCTGCTCGACACAATCCCACCGCAGTCCTACAAGGCGTCAGATTTATAGTGATTGTGTATTGTTATGTGCTAGTAGCGTTATCCCACGGGACTGTTAAACAGAATACGCGCAGCTAACTTGAGATGACTCTTCTCATCAGCAGAAGTTGAGGGTAAGAAGTCTGATACACTTCGAGCAATTGTAAGGGGGACAAACATTCAGAGCAAGATTCCAAGTTGAAGATACAGAAACTTCAGACATCAGCTTAATCCCCCCCATGGAGCTTCCTAACGTTATCTGCCCCAAATGCTAACCTCAGCCAGTGCATATTTGCCTTTCCCACAGTATCTAGAGAAGCAGCCTGGGGAGCGAGGGATGAGGGTGCCCTGTCCCTGAGCTGGGCATCGCATGCTGCTTCCTGGTGAAGTGGTGATGCTGCCCTGCTCTGCATCGCCCTTACCTCAGTGCCCGAGCCAAAAAATGTCGCTTGCAGTTTTGGCAAACTTTGCAAGAACCTCTTTCCTCCGAGAGGCTTGAAAAGGTTTTGCAGCTTGGTTTAACTTCTTGCTATCAACTGGCAGAGCTTGCAGCCTTTTCCTGCCTGGCAGCTGCAGACAGGGAACTGCTGATAGCCAGTCTGAAATCTGTCCCTTGCTCTGAGTCAACTCCACAGCTACCTCCTCTGCTACAGTTATAGACTCTGGTAGTTTTATAGATTTAAAAAGCAGGGATAAAAAAAGAGAGAAAAAGTCTGTCCTAACCTCAGAGTCCTATGGGGCTGTGAGAGGAAGCAAACTGGAACCCATTTTCCTATTTCTTTCTTGACCTTATCCTAGAGCAGCCAGCCTATCTGTAAGTGGCAACCGTGGAAAATGTGCTCTGGCCACTTGGTGTGAAAGATAGGCAAGACTCCTAAAAAATCTTCTCCGCAGCTTATCACCTTTCTGCTGGCTCCACAGCAAACTGGTGCCCCGGTGCAGAAGGAAACTGGCTGTCTGTAAGGCTGGACAGGGCCTCATCAACAACTGATAAGCTCCCCTGTGAACATTCAGGCTCCTCAGGGTTTACTGTCCTTTCAAATACCACAGAAGCTCGAGCTGGGCGGATTCGTACACACGTACCCGGGTATACATCAGCGCAGCCCGTGTTTAAAGCTGTGCATCTGATTCTCTGTCTGCCGTTTCAGGGATGCTGCTCCTGTTCTGTGTGGGTTTAAATGCAGTAGGTCTGCACAGCATGTTTTAGAAAGTTGGATAGAAGCATTGAAAGACAATTCTCCTTCCAGTTCCCTGGTCCGAGTACAAAACTGCAAAAATTCGCATTGCCTCTAAAATAGTAGTAGGAAAAGAAGAATTAGGGAGTGCGTGGTGTGGGGAAGGAAACAATACCCACAAACTAACTGATGCCTGGAAGTTGTTCAAGCCGTGGCCCAGGTTTCTTTTTCTGATGTAATTTCTGCAAAAGCAGAGAAGTAGCACTACGAAGAGCTGCTCTTCGGTGGAACATGCCTGTCCAGTTTGGGGGGAGCAGTTGTATAGCAAGTTGGCAAAAGGCAGAATAAATTGTGCTGTTAGGTGAAAGGAGCAGACGGGTGCAAGGAGACAGTAAAAAGGCAACACACTTGCTGAACTTCTGATTTATATTTTGAAGAGTAATTCTGTAAGAGTCAATTTGGTCATGCTGAAGCTTCAAGCGATCTAAAAAGCATCTCTGTTGCTTTGGCATCACTTTGTATGCTCAGTCTTTCGAGGTACCGCTTCCAAACCAAGGTTCTCCTCATGCAAAAGGTTTACACAGACAAGCTTAGCGGGCAGATTTATCACAGATATGTGCACCCAGAACTTCCACAGAAAAGCGCAGCATGGTGAGCAAGAGGGCTGGCTGTCTTTGGGAGAGTCTGCTGAATGCCCTTTGATCAAACCCTTTAAAACATCATTCATACACAAGTGATTTAATGTCACCAAAGCCCAGAGCCTCGGGGTTTCTCTCTGCCGTTTGGCTAGGGAATTATTTAGATCAATGACACTGATAAATCTGAATAGCTAACAATTAAACTGATTCTGTTCAATAAACAAGGACACAAAGCCACAGTGAAAGACACCAGCTCCCCATAGGGCATTGTCAGGGTTGGATTGCCATTGCAACCACAAAGCACCAGACCCCAGAAGTCTGATGCATTCGGATCCAGCAAATGCCAGCTGGGATAACCAGGTACATGCCTGTGCCAAAATATGAGTGTTTCTGAGCTTGAGAGACTGCAGTTACTGGGTGTGATTAGTTGTTAATGAAGAGGAAAAAAATGGAAAACGGGAAGAGGAGATCATTATGTGAGATGGAAACACTGTTGGGCAAAGTTCAGGCTCAAAGCTAACGGTCTTTGTGCACCAAAAATAACACTGTGAAGAAAAAGGATGAGGAATTGCTGGTTAGTGCTGGTATCGCAATTTCTGTGTGGCTCAGGTAGGTAAAGTATAATAATTTGAATATGAATAGCAACATATTTATCTGACAGAATGTGCAGTGAAGAAGCTGGAGGAAACACAATGTCATTGCTGGAGAAAATGGACCTGCAGATGTACCACTAGGGCACTTCAAGGTGGTTTTGCAAAACTGCAGGTACTGTCCCCCAGAAACCCTTGCTGTTAGGAAGACACTGAAATTTTAGTAGAAAGTGTTTCCCACTGTCCCACTGCTTCCACTGTCACAGAAGCTAGCACAGGGGTGTGTGTATATATCGAAATGGAACGTAATCACGAGAAATAAGGAGATTGAAGAAGGTACTTGAAGGTTAAGTGGAGGCCAATGAGTGTGTGTTTCTGTATTACTCACAAAAGGGATATTGTGTATTTATATTATAATTTACGGATTTTAACAGGTGAACTTTTTAGACATTTAGAACCAGATTTGAAGGTTTTGTCTGTATAAAGAAGCAGAATAACAGAGACAGCACTGTGGGCATGTTGGCTTTTTTATATGTGATTTTTTTTTAATAGCTCAAGTTCTCTCCAAGTCTCAGGGAGCAGAGGTGCTTCTGTATCATATTAATGTAAAATAATGTCACCCTGAACATCTTTATTCTATATGGATTCTTGTAGATTTGATTCAGAATAAGGCTTGGCATCCTGGCAGACATTCATTCCCGCAGACAACAAAATGAGTCACACAATGATAACTCAGTGATGAGCAAACGTAAGTTGAATGAAAGTAGAACAAGGAATCCCTTTGAATCCCGTGTTAAATAATCACCATACATTATTTTTCTAGCTGCCAAAGGAGCAAAAGTTGATCCTTATCTCCACCATTTCAATGGTGCATTTGTTTTCCTTGGTCACTACGAAAACTACTCAAGAGCATCTGTTACCTGTTGGAATTACACGGTGGTGGGAGTTTGGGTCCAGTCCCTTCACCATTGTATTTATGAGGTTGGAGTCTCACCAGAAACCTCTGGGAAAACACTGGGAGAAAGACCCAGTCTGTGCTCTGGGGTTGTAAAGCCAGCTTGCTGCCAGAGTGCTCAGGAACACAAAGTCTCGGTGGATGCCCACTGACAAGTACCATTTCCTAAAAATGTGTGGTCCCTCCATCCTCTTGGGACTGGGAAACTCTTTCTTGACAAACCTCTCCTGCTCTCTGCCCCTCCTAAGCGAGGAAGCTTCTCATCCTGTAATGCACATACCACACCTCATAAGGAAAAGAAGAAAAAGAGAGATTCAGTGCTGCAAATTTCCTCCTCCCAGTGCAAATTCCCCCAGCTGGGCATCAGCATATGGTGAAGCTGTGAATTTGCCCTCTGGCTGCTACACTACTCCACTTCTCCCTTGGGAGCAGTTACATCATTTATGAAGGCTGGAGTTTTATGGAAGAAAACTGTCCTGCTTCCTTAATAAGGGTGATCAGTGTGTCTGCTGCTTTTTAAGAAGACAACAACTTCTTTTGTTAAGTTTGTGGGATATTTTTCTGGCTGGGAAGAGATATTGTTAGCTGCAGGCATCTGATTGTTTGCTATGGTGTCCTGCCTGGTGTCAGGAATGGTGGGGTTCTGCTGTTCCAGGGAGAAAAGCACTGCTGAAGCTGGACTGTTTTGTCAGCACAGAATCCCTGTAAAATGGGGCTTTATCCAGAGCGCGCTGAATGGTCCTGCTGGTTTTAATCAGGCTCAGAGGACTGTATCTAACATCTTTTGAAGGAGATGACTCGTCCTACTTACATGTCTGTATGCATTGTTGTATTTGTGTGAGACTAAGGTGTGCCTACATGATACGAAGTGAAGCGAAAGGGCACACACATTTCTGGTACCCCTCAAAACCGGGTGTAGGAATAGGAATAAGTAGCTTTAATGTCTAAACTGTGCTTAGTTCAGAAAATGGACAGAACAGGGACTAGTCCTTTCCCCAGTGTCTGCACAGCCCCCTGCATGATAGATGCCAGCCCCAACAGGCAGGTGTATGTGCTACACCTCTGCTGGGGATGGAAGAGATGAGCAGGTCAAGAAAAGCAAGGAGGTCTGTATTCTACTCTTCTTCCTTCGCCTGTCTTTTCCCACCAGCCAAGTTAGGAGAAAATCAAGGGCTTTGGTTGCAGGGTATATTCCATTTTTATTGTTATGGGAACGTGTTTACACGTGGGAGCATTTAAGGTTGTTTCTTCTCTGTGGTTCATCTCTCCAGACGAAATGTGGAGTCTTTGAAAGAACAGGACAAGGTTTCAGGGTGATTCAGAGAAGCCAGGTGAGGCTCAGCTTGCTGCCTCTTAGTAGACCCTTTTCCTGGAATGCAACAGGATAATGTTTTGCTGTTGCTTAGCTCTGCTTTAGTGTACTGCTACCTCTGTATGATTTTGTTTTGTCAAGTAATACCAGTGAAAGACAACGGTCCAATTTTTGAGTGTGTTACAATAAACAGAGAGCAGCTAAAAACAGTCTGGTAAGGATAGAGTAAAAGTAGTTGGTTGGGTGAGTGGTGAACCCAATTTTTTGGCATCATTGCATTCCAGAATTAACAGGGCTGGAAGCATGGTCTTATGAGTAGTGCATCCTAGTCCCAGCTGAGCATGGGCAGTGACCTCCTCTGCCTGTGCTGGCCCACTGAGATTAAGGTATCTATTCATCAAAGATGGGTTTGGCTAATGGTAGCCTAGCTGCGCTGTACTCATCTGCAGTGACTGGCACCTCACAGACGTCCTGCTCCTAGATGCAGATTAGGAGCAGGACATCTGTGGAGACAGAGCAAGTCAGTGACAAAAGGCATAGAGTGCTGGGCAGAGATTTAGGGAAATCCAACATTTTACTCCAGCTGCTGCCGCTCTCCTGCCATGGTCCTGTGAGGAGCCCAGCTGTTTCCTCCCTCCTCCCACCCTTCCTCTTCTCTTCTGCCCACTCAGAGTGAAAGGCAGGGACCAGAATAAGCAAGCATTGACCCTGCCAGTGCTAATAACAATAGCAGCGATGATAGTGCAGCCCAGCTGACACCCTGTGTGATTTCAGGTAAGTGTGAGGCCTTTGTGCATAGAAGTCGCAGAGGGACAGGCATCTTCCCCGAGGATATGTCTTTCTAAACTACCTGGTGCTGGGAGGAATCTGGTGTGTTCTGAAGGCAACACACTTTGGCTGCTCTGAAGCATTTTTACAAGGCCTGGGATAAATCAGCTCTGGAAAGTTTGAGTGAGCAGTAATCACAGGAGGGAGAGAGTTTTATCCAGGATGTGGGAATCGCTGCAGACTGCAGCTTACTAGTGTGGTAATAATGAGCCAGAAGAGATTTCTGTGGGTCCTACAGCAATGGTTCTTCACCCACTCTGCAGAGAGAAGGCAGTGCGTGATCCTGGTGTCATGACGAGCCAGTGGAGGGTTTGGAGCTGCCCTTGCCCAGAGCTGCCCCATCAAGGAGGAGGGCTCCTCTAGCTTTGACTGGGGACTCTGGGGCTGATGCACTGGGTGCACAGGGCTCATCACCAAAAGAGTCAGTTGGGACAGAAGCAAAGGTCAAACAGGAATGAGGGGAAGGAAGGATAACAGAAGGTAAGGAGTGGTGGCAAGTGTCCAAATTCCAACTATAAATTCAGCTGCATTCACACAACCCCCCAGTCTGACATGTTTGGGCAAATATTCAAAGTACAATGGAGCTGTCTAGACTCCGCTGGACTATTGAATGTCAGGGATGAAAAGTTTGAGTTCTACAGAGTACCTTGATTTATGTTTTTAAAGGCATATGGATGCTGCCCAGCTAAGCAAAACCCACACCCTGTTTGGGGCACCTTGTCCCTCTCATGTCACGAAATGCGCATTGATTGTGCTGTAAGGAGAGCACAGCCCATGATGAGGATGCTCACTGCAGAGGGGAAAGTCCAGTCCGGTGGTGCCCACGCTAAGCGTCGGTAATATACAACATGCTGAGCGGTATGGAGGGAGCAAGAGCCCCATTTCTAGAGCAGCCCCGGGCTTGATGCCAGGGCTTGCGATCCAGTTCACCTATGCCCAATGCCTGTAGAGGAGTCCTTAGGGCACTGCTGGTCCTTAGGCTTCCCCTTCCTCCAAACTTCTCGCAGGAAGGTGCTTGAATTTGTAGTGCTCTGGGTCATCCTGTCCTACAAAGCCTCAAAAATCTGTGCTTCCAGAAATGTACGTGCTTAGGAAATGTAAAAGAGCTCCAGCTGCAGCCCTGGTGCCAAAGCGATGGCCCCGGTGCGCATTTATAACCAGCCGTGCTGAACTGTAGCCCAGGCCTCTGGGAAACAGGGTGATCACGTACCAGGGAGCTGTCACAGAGAGCAAGCTGTGACAATAATGTTTGGAAACCACTTTGGGATGAAAGACACGCTGCAGATTCGGTATCTCATCCATCTGCATTTCCACACTAAGGCCATCATCTCAGGCCCCAGTTTCTGCACAAGTTAAAAGATCAGTGCATGCTTCAGGTAAATCCCCATAGCCCTGGGGACTTTATTTTTGTTTGGTTATTTGTTGGTAGCAAGTAAAGCCACGTTAATTCTATGTGCATGGTGCTGAACCAGATTCCTGGTGAGATAAACTTCCATGGCTTCACTGACGCAGGCCAGCTGAGGATTTGGTCTGCCATTTAACAGGTTTTTATGTGAAAATACTATTTGGAAATGCCCTTTGAAATTTACCCTGGAGCTGAGCATAGTACGTAGCCGGAGTTATCTGAAGATTAGAGTTGAAGTCAGGGTTTTTGTGTAACTTACAGCTGTGTTATTTCTTGCACAGTATCAAACACATCTGCATCATTTGCGTTCTTGGACAGTGTTGTCCATGCTGGAGGGGAAGCCATTGGGGACAAGGAAATTTCTGCTTGTGTAATGATTTGGACATGTCAAAATTGCAACCCTATCAGTTTTGGCGAGCGTGTCTCAGACCAGTGGTGACTGGAAGTGGAACATGATAATTGTAAGGAAAAGGCCTGGAACCCAACAAGATACTGCGGGGTGACAGACAGCTGTATGGGATGGGGAGGGATGGGGACGAGGATGTGTTCGCTGTCGGCATGTGGGATTCAAGTGGGAGAAGAGCTGGTAAGTCCTCTGTGGGTCTGGCATTCAGGGCTGCCAGCATCAGAACGAATGGCAAAATAAACATTTCAGCACGTGCACGTGTCTTCCTGGCTTGGAGATAGCCTGAGGTGGATTTAAGTCATGTGGAGTAAGATTATTAGCGTTTCTTTAGACCTACAGACTCCAGAGCACAAGCAGCATCTTCAGACACAAGCGCAGCCTCATTTACTCAACAGCCTTTTCTCCTGTAAAACGACTAAAGGATGGAAGTGTTCTTGAGTGAGGATAATCTACGCTGGTACTAATCATGCAGCATCACCTTACTCTGTTCAAAGTCCTCTGGGTTTGCTTTCTGTGGCTTTAAATTAGCGTGTTTCAGGATGCTTCTTGCTGAAAGACCCATAAAGTGCTTAAGCAAGGTCACACGAATGTGGTTCTTCGCATACTAAAGCGGTTGCAAAATAGGCATCTTCAGACCATAAATATGTGAGTTTAGGCTCATCTTGTCTGATTTTCAGACCATAGAAGACCTGAGACACCCTGTAAACCGACCAATATTTACATATTAAACAGACAGTCATTAGCCACAAAGAGTAAGTGGGATAACTTAAACCAGTTAACCAAACATCAGGCTCAGTCAAAATAACAAATGAATTTCTGCAAGGCTCTGATAATGAAGTATTCGAGGACAGGAACAGAATTAACATCGGTTCTTAGATCAAAGCTGATGTCCTCCTCCGCTGGAATTTTAAATTTTATTGCTAAAATGATACAATTTTGTAAGGTATCTAACATACTACCTTCTGCATGCCATTTGTCAGAAATAAATTAGCATTATGCATTGGTAATAAGGTATGTATTAGGTGGACTAAACCTTGAACGACTTGTAAGTAAATGAGGAATTTGAATTGAACGAGGATTTTTCTGGTTTGGTTCAATGGCAATTCGTGTTTGACCTGGCAGCTCGACGTCTTTATCTGTGAGCTGAAGTAAAATCATAATCTGGAGATAAGGCAAAGGCTGGTAAAAGTCATGATGACTAAGCAGGGATACAACTGGTCTGAATGACGTGGTGAGCACAGCCGGGTGAAATGAAGTGGGACTGTTAAAAGACTAGTTTGTATATCTTAGAATAAAAAATACAGACCTCATCTACGAGAAAGGAGGCCGTACCCTGGAAAACAAAAGGCTCTACTGGTTATACTGGTCCAGGAGGGAAGCAGAGGATTGCAGTGTAATACTTCAGTTCTCTGCCAGTAACACTTGCGTGAATAAAGATGTTCCTGACCTCGCCTGTGGTTGGGACTGGTGAGAACGATGCTGAAATACTGCAGGTTCAGCAAGTTCTGCTTGTAAGGTGTATACCCAGAGAGCACAGAAACAGCTGTGAGACAAAATCAACGGCTGGAGAGAAATGGCTTGGATGGAGCTTCTTACACGTGTTTATCCTCCATAAAGGTCCTCCAGAGAGGTGTCTTCGCGGGAAGAGAGGGCTGAACACCAAAGCGCTTCACAGTCCGGCGAAGCGGAGCATAACCCGAGGCTGTGGCTGGAAGCTGAAGCTGGACAAATTAAGCTGAAAGTAACACGTGTTTTATTAGAGTGAGCCTAGTCACTGGAACACACTAGGGGTGGAGGGAGGAGGAGGGAGGATTCTCTGGCTCCTAAAGTCTTTACATCCAGACAGATGCCTTTCTGGAGATAGTCTTTAGCAAAACACAGTTTATTGGACTCGATGCAAAGGTAACTTGGTGAAATGTAATGACCTGTGATATATAACAGGTCAGGCTGGATGACGGAGCGGCCCCTCCTAGCTCGGAGCATTACAAATCCATGAACACTTCAGCTTTAGGAAATTATGACAGCAGGCTGTAATATTTTTCTCTGCTGAGATTTCTCCAAAGCTCCTAAATAAATCAATGTATACTTAGCTTGTTAACCAGCATGGTACAAGAACAGATTTTATTTTATTTTTTAAAGATGGGGATTTTTTTAAATCTTGTTTTTGGAAGAACGGTTTATAATGTTTCTTTTTTTTTTTTTTTTTTCCTCTAAGCACAGTTAGGAGGCTCTAATGCCAAAGCTTTCCAAGAGCAGGGAGAATCCATATGCTACCCATTAGGCCTTACCAAGGTACATCGCTTCAGTGTGCCGGGCTTTCCAAAACGCTTCCCGTAGCAGTCTGCACTTTCCACGTGCCCCTGTGTTGGCTCTAACTTCCACTTTGCCACGCTGTAGGCTGCCCATACTCCCTCACAGATCGTATGTAGAATATAGGATTTTGACAAAGCAGGCTGATACGAGAACCATACTCTGATAAGCAGGAGCTTAATCTACGCTCTTCTCACAATGGCAGCTGGAGTCAGGAATCCTCTCTGGCGTGAGGAATCCTCTCTGGCGTGAGGAGTCCTCTCTGGCGTGCTCTCCCTCCTCGTTCGCAAGGACTGATTTTTCATTATTAGTAGAGCCACTCTTGTGAGACTCTGTCTTGGGAGCTGCTCTCCACGGCAGCCTCTCCTTGGAAGGCTGTGTGGGGAAGAAGGGATGCTAGGTCCAACCGGAAAAGAAGATGCTTGAGTCCCTCATTGAGGAAGCAAGTGTTTAAGTTTAAACAGGTGCTAAAGTCCGTCAATGAAACATAAATAAATGATCTGCAGAAACACCGCAGCATATACTTAAACATACCGCTGTGCTGCCAGTCCTGCTGATTAACGGCTTCGGTCTACCGAAGCACTTGTAGTTCAAAGCCAGGAGAATGCGCTCGACTTGAACGGGGTTGTTTGTGTTCTCAAAACCATCTGCCTCCCGAGTGCAGAGCAGGAATAAGGTGCTCTGAAAAGCCAAAGGAAGCGAACTGGGAGAGGAGGGTGAGCACACACCGCTCATTTTGCTGCCCTGTAGTTGCTAGTCACAGAGCGTAGGGCCGCAGTCTCGGGGAGGTTGAGGGGTCTTCAGGTGAGCTTCTCTTTTGGGAAGGGTAGGAGGGGCTGTTCCCCAATTTTAAACACTTCACAGCAGTTTCAGGAGTAAATAAACCCCTGAATCTTAAGCTGGTAGAAACCAACAGGAGTTTGCCTGAGATACTCAATGATGTAGCTGTAGGCAGGGAAGGAACTGTCTCCTAACTCCTTAGGCGATGGATTGATGGCTGTTTGGTTTGTTGCTAAAGAGGCAACAGTTGTTGATTCACTCCTTGTAAATCTTTCCTTGTTTCTCCTCTCTCCATCCTATAGTTAATGTAATTATTTAAAAAAAAAAAAAGTAGAAGAAAGTTTAGCTTTTTTTTTTTTCAGAGATTATTACTCCTAACACGGCGTTAACATAATCTCACAGCTGACTGAACACTACCCTCTGACCTTTCTTTCCTTGGGGACAAACTCAGGTTTAATTGACATTTGTGTCTGTGAGCTCTGCTGAGGAGAGATTAGCAGTGGCTTAGCTAATTAGTATTTAAATGTTCACTAATGTTCCAATGGATTTGTCAATTACAATCTTATTAAAAATTGATTCAAAGATTTCACTTCTTGGAAAAAAAAAGCGGAGATGTCAGAGCTGATTCAATTTGTTGAAAGGATTAAAGAAAAAATCAAATCTGCTGTTATGATCTTTTCAGCCATCCTAGAAGGCAAGGCAAATATTTTGAATTGGAAATGGCCCATATGCTTCTCGAGGTGCAAATCTGTTTACTTGCTGCTGGGTTGAAAACTTTGAAGATGCGCAAGATCTTATTAGGACTATTTGGAAATATTCACACTGTAATTAATTGTGTTGATGTTCTACTCTCCCAACAAAACCTTTGTGATTTGAAATACTAGAAAAAACTTCCTGATAAATTTGATGCATGACATTTGTAAGACAGGATATCAAACTCCTCAGTGTTGCTCGTGTTGCACGTGGTAAAACCTTCCACCCCATGCACAAAGTGCTACCTAGAACAGTTTTTAGCCAAGGAATTTCAAACTCAATCCACAGTTTATACAGTAAAGGATGAAGGCAGCTTCTGACTGTGGAAAGTCTTTGGCTCATCAAAACAGATGTGGTTAGTTATACGCTGAAACCCTCATTCTGACTTGGTGGATGAGGGGAGGTGACATAATAAGATAACTTGCTTTGCAACACTCTTCGTTCAACCCCCTTCCACTCGCGTATTTCAGCAGACACAACAAGCAAATAAATACATTAAAGCTGGACTAAAGTTTGAAATTTGGTGCCCTAAAGGCAGTTGTTAAGGCCATCTCAGAAGCCATCCATGTACCCTAAATACACTGGATTTGGCTTTTTTTGGTATTTTTCCCCACAGGATGCCCAGGTATTACTACAACCCAGCAGGTTCAGAGAGAGTTTCAGCCACGCTGGGGATACACACGCCCTCTAGACATGGAGCTAGTTTATTTGGAAATGTGACCGTGGATTTGGGAACTCAGGAACTGTGAGGAAATATTGCCATGTGCATCAAACGTTCAAGAACGTTGGCATGATGGGGAAGCCCAAGTTCATCAACCTTCCATGACAGCTTTAAGTTGAGCTTCTAAATTGAGCAGCAAGAAGGTATGATTTATCCGGGTTTTTGGTTTGGGTTTTTGGTTTTTTTTTTTTTGCTTATGATTTAGAAAGGGGTTAATCTGTACCAGGACAGAAATTACTTTGTTTGCTGCCTATGAACAACTAAGAAAAGATGCTTTGGACTGAACCAGTGAAGAGAGTGTTTTTAGGCTAACCTGAAACAAAACGACATTTAATTTTCAGATGTTTTGTTTAAACTTAAGAAAGAAAAGGTAGCCCAAAGTGTCAGAACAGAACACATACTTTTAGTAGTCTTTTTTTCTAAAGCACTTAGAAACTAATACCAATTTCAGAATTTTGTAATTTACCCAGATACATTTTTGGGGGGTGTTTTTTTTCTTGCTGAGCTCTGTTTCCAAGAATCTGTGTCACTTTTGGAAAGGGGCTGTGAATTCAGAAGTGCCTGTGTGATTTCCAGTCAGCCCTGCCACCCCCAAGTCTGATGCCATGGTGCAGACACCCCGTCTCATTTGGGTCCTGAGGGTCAGTAGGTAGTTCTCCAATGAACCTCTTGGGAGCTCTCGTTAGAGTAGAGGGGTTTTCACTGAATTTATTAGAACAAATTATGGGACTACAAAGGAAGAAGGAGTAACAACTTCTCCTGTTACACCCGAGCAATGGCGCTACCTCCCTTCATTTCTTCTCCATCCACGACCTTTTGGATGTCCTCTTCTCTCACTTCACCCCTATCTTATGGCCTCCTTCAGGAAGGGCAGTATGCTCAGGCTCACGGGATGTGTCAGCAGGGGTGTAGGCAGCACATGGTGGGGGGTGCAGACTTGGGGAGACCCAGCCCTAAATCACTAGAACTTTCTGTGGTCACTGACCTGGAGAGATACTACGCTCTGTCCTTTCCAAAACATTCCCCTGGATCCCAAAAGCCATTAGTTACGTTTATCAGGGAAAGCGTTTGGTGCTGAGTTTGAGATATCGAACCGAAGACGTGGGGAGAGCCACTT
>NW_010431069.1:0-35474 GCF_000710305.1 Buceros rhinoceros silvestris | reverse complement strand
AGATATCGAACCGGAGACGTGGGGAGAGCAAATTTAGCGAGAAAATCACCTCTGCATCCTACGGGGCTGTCTGGCATTGAATGGCCCCAGCCCTTCTGCTGGAAAATGGATGTCTGGGGTAGTCCCAGGACATGGCCCTGCCTCCCCCAAACCCTGATACCAGGGGTGTTAGAAAAAAGTCTTGATAGGGGGAAATGTAAACAGAGAAAGACATCTGGGGACTGTAGCCAACAGCATTTTGGCACTGCGAGCCAAACCGCAGCCTCGGCGCTGCGAGGAAGATACTTGCTGGGGTCACTGCTCACTGGGGGGAACCAGCTGGGGGCAAGTATCTCCTGTCTCCACTGGCGGCTAGGGGATGGGAGGGGAGGCAGGGGGGCGGGGCGACACTTACAGCTGGAGCCAGTCATCCCCTGGATCCACTGGCGGCTAGGGGATGTCAGCCGAGGCAGGAGGCAGTGGCATCACTTAGCAGCCTAAACAGGTTTTGGGAAAGAAGACACCAATGCCAGCATGTGGCTCCAATTGGAGTCATCAAAGGGACAAGAGTCATCCAGAAATTCACGTGGCACCTCGTGATGCTGTGAGTGCCCGGGCAGAGAGCCCAAACCACTGCCACCACATCCCTGCAGGAGCCGTGGGGCTGGCGGCACGTCACATGGCACCCATGTGTCTTGCCCAGAGCCGGCTGCTGGCAGGGGAGGGATAGCAGGATGGTGCAGGGCATCCTAACTCCCTGTCCAAGGCTTAGGATTTCCTACCCTCGAAAACAGGTAGGAAAGAAGGAACTAGGCTGATTTTAGTTTGTAATTGCTTTTATAAAAAACGTTTGCTGATGGTAGCAGAACACGTAATGTCGGTCTCTACCGAATTCTCATACCTGTTCTGCTCATGCCTTACAAAATCATACACAGGCGCGATAATTCTTTTTATCTTGACTTTTTATTTTTTTATTGAGAGGCCAACATAGCCTTGATGAAAAGACAGGAGATGGCTGGATTTTTTTAAAAGTGCGTGTGGAGGGAATTGAACAATGAAAGTGTTGTCTCAGTTGTAAAAAGCTAGATAGTTGTTCTATTGGTTTGTCGTCTTTGTTCCCCAAAATATTTGTAGCATAGGAAGATCCAGCCCACTTCCTGACTTCTTGCATAATGTAATGTATTATCCTTAATGCTTTGTTGATAAGAGATGATTGGCCAGAGTTCGTTACAGCCCTGCAAGAAATGGGTCACCCTGTCCTGAGAGAGGGCAGGAGGGGGATGACAGCTGCTTGAGGCTGTTCATCTGCTCTACAAGAGGAAATTGAGAAGGTTGTATAGCCAAATTCACTCCCAAGGCTTAAGAACAGTAGGTACCTATGTAGCCTAAATCTCAGCTGGTAAAACACCAGATTCCAAAAAGGAAATATCGTAAGAATGTATTGAATTAAGTGCCAAGCTCTGTGTAGTATCGATTAGCTAATTTAACAGGCACATCTTCAAACGTACTGCCCAATCCTTTTTTACGGCTGAAAGCTTTGCTTTTTGGTTCCACCAGGCCATGGCATGGAGCCCTACTGCCCGGGTCAATCTCTGCTTCTGGCATCTATCAAGCAACACAAGCAATCAAAAAATAATCATCTCTCAGTCTGTGGAATTAAAGAGGGAAGGCGGAAATACAAAAGAGCCCTTCCTGCTTTTCAGTGAAGCGCAGTAGATTCGTAATCAACTTCTTTTAGATACAAAAGCGAACATTTCTCATTCTGGGAAGACAAGAGGAAGGCAGAAAGCAGGAAGGCTGGGGAAAGGGTAACTGACAGATAGGGATCACCATCCTCTTCATTTTTGAATCAATAAGAATTGTAAATGACATTGAAGCAAACCTGAAGTCGCTTTTACTCACTGAAAGCCCAGCCTAAAGAACGCTGAAGTTATAAACTCCCATTCTATTAAATTGGCTCTCAGTTGAAGCAAGCTTCCTACGTGGCTTTAAACAAAACTAAAAAAAAAAAAATCCTGAACTAGAAATTTGACCTGGAATATTTCAGTCCATTGAAGTTCATGAGCGCCCAGACAGTGGCCTCCTGTGTACGGGAGGTGGGCAGCCCCATCTCCGACATACTGCCACGTACGCACGTGTGCACCAAGTGGAAATAGCCTCGGCCGGCTGAAACCATATGGTGCGGGGATGAAAGCTCATAAAGGATGCCGTTATGTTAGATACTTTCACAGAGATTTTCTGCTTGGCTGAAGGCACAAGGAAACTTTCTTGCTCAGTGTTTTGCACAGCCAAGTGTTAAATCACTTCATATCAGAGCTGAACCTCAACCTCATCGCTGTTAATCTTCTTGATTGGTTAAGTCTTTGCTTTCTGTCAGAAGATCTAAAATCTGAGTGTCAACGATCAGCACATGAAGATTTTCTGGCAGAGAAGAGTGCCCTCCCCCTTTTCCACCCTCTTTCCTCTGCTGCCGAAGGGAGGGAGCATCCTCTCTCTTATTTGCGCTCAACCATTTGCTGACTGTACAACCAGCCTGAGCTGCAGGTAGATCCTTCCAACACTCACCCCCCAGCTCAACAAGGCTTTTTAGCCACATACTCCTTATTATTCACCTCTATCAAGTAGTACTGGCCAGGGAACCTACAGACTTCCTTGGCTGCATGAAGGTATCAGCCCTGAGAATCTGACATCCTTGTTAAATGAAAATGGTGCTATGAGAAGAAAAACAGTCTTTGACCCCAGAAGCCAAAGGCAATTCCAGCTCCTATTTGTATATCATTGACAGAACTGATCATTTCACCAAAGGCTAGACCATGGTCTTTAATGAATAGGACCTGGTTTTGACTCCTAGGTGACTGGCTACCCTTGTGGCTAAATGTCCTCCCTAGACTGCGGGGCCACTGCTGCAACTGTCCTAGGAGTCACACTGTGGATGTGCAAGGTGAAAGGCTCCTCCCTGCCCACCTTGCACTAGCTAATGCTTCACCCATCCTCAAAGCAACAGTATCAGGGCACCCAGATTGCCTCCCAGAGGACATACCCGTAGCTGACACCTACCCGTGTTGCGGGTCTTGCTCCCCAACAGCAGAGGAAGTGATAGTCAATGAATTACAAAGGTGTTTTCATCTTACATCAGACTTCATGCCTTCAAATCTCCATCAAATCTCTTAGGCAGCCACTTTGTGACTTAAGCGTGCTGTCTGACAGGCACTTCAGTCACAGGGTATTATTTCAGCTTGCTGATTGAATGACTGAAAGATTTAGAAAACGAATCAAGAATAACAAAAAAGGAATGGTGATGCATGAACAGGCAAATGAATATGGGCATTGAGATGATTAATAGACAGGTCTCAAATACTTGTATCAACAAAACTTTGGGGGTGTAAACAGACTATTAGCAAATAAAAACAAGATGCTAAAAAGGTCAAAGACACCACTCAGGAATCAAACTAATGTTTGAAAGCGAGGTTTTGTGATCTGGGCAAATAGACTGTGGAAAAGAAAAATCAGCTTCCAACACGCAGCAAGACTCTCTGGGACCACTCCTGTGATGCGCAGCCGTGTGAGATTCGCTGAATGCAGAAGTTCATCTCTGCGATTACTGTGCCTACTGATGATCCTACTTCCAACCACAGTCACTCCACTGGATGCCTCCCTGAATGAGGCTGCCAGAAAACTTGCTTACACGGTGTGTAGAGCACTGTGTCCTGCTGCAGGCTCCTTCTTGCAGCTTCTCCTCACGGATCTGAGAAAACCACAGTGGAGCGTTTGCAGAGCAGCTTCAGCCAAATTTGGAAGGCATGCTTCTGGTTAAAGCTGGGATATTTCACACTGAGGATGATGTTTGCACTGAATGTCAACACACATTGCGCTTTGGTCAGGATAATGCCTACCCAGTGACCTTATTCAGCCCCAATTAGCTGATAACTGCCAGGGAGCCGCATTCCTCATTGTTAGGAGTGAACGAGGCAATCATGGGAGAAAGGTAGCAATAATAGGAACAGCTAATTAGACTGCGAGAGGTGCACAAGGCAAAGAAGGGAGAAAGAGAGATGTGAGAGTTGCTGGATGGCTTGGCTGCCAGCTGAAGGTGAAGGATCTGGAGCCCAGGAGAGGAGCGCAGGGCTCAAGTCAAGGTTCAGCTCCCTCTGCTTCTACCGCCTTCCCTTCAAAGCCCTTTTTGAAGTATTTTTCTCTATTAAATACAGAGATCTGTAGAGCAAAACACTATACGGAGAACTTGAGGGAACTGTTCACACTGCCAAGATTTCTAAATGATGGGAGGTATTTTGGTCTAATCCTATTGCCACAGTCATGCCTTGTACTTCCTGCATGATCACTCCAATTCCCTTTTATTGTGTGTCACTCAGGAGAAAAACATGTACTTATTCCAGCTTAATTTTGCCTACAGAAATGCCTGATTACAGTAGTACAATTCCACTGAAGTCATGAGGTTACTGACATGCCCCTCTACAATTCCCTTACCTGCTCTCTTTTTGCGTGTCCCGGCAGAAAAGTCACTAAGGTGGCTTTTTAAAAAAAAAATTTGCTGTGGGCTATACCCTGCTCTCACTAATCCTTCTAGAAATCTGGTAATTTCCATTAACAGCTGACCTGGACTTGCCTCTAGGCTGGATAATGGAATTGGACCCTCTGCGTCTCTCAGAAATGTGGTCTTCCAGGTACTGCTTCAGGGGAACCATATTTCCTGCATTGGCTGGGGGGTATTCCAAGTGAAAATTGCTGATTTGTTACTGCTCAGTCCCCTGCATGGCTGGTTCCTGTGCATCACGAGAGGCTGGGGATCCACCCTGGCAAACCCTGATGGCTTAAACTGCAGGTTCTGTGGGGCGAGGGCTATTTTTTTATGCAAGCCTGCACGGGCTGTAATTGAAGGGGATCCCTGATTTTAACAGAGGACTCAGTCATTACTGTGAGACAGATTCAAGGAAGTGTAAGTCGTTGGGAGAGAAGATAAAGCACCACTTAAGGGAACCACTGACAGATGGGAGTGTGGCTCTGCAGCTCGGAGCAGGAGAGAGGGTTGGGTGCTTGCCCCTTCTGCCGCTGAACCTCCTTACAATGCCTGGAGAATAAAAGCCTCATGGCATAATGGTGGTGGTGATGACAGGGGTAATAAGGCTCATGATAATAAGGACAAGCAGGGTTTCCATTTCCATTACCAGAGCAATCGATTGGAGTTTAAGTTTTTATCTTTTTTTTCTTTTCTTTTTCGTGTTTTCTGGTTTGGTTTTTTTTTTTTTTGTCTGTATCATCTAAAGCAAGTTCTGTAAGGGCTATGAGATAAAACCCTGAAAAGGTCTTTAAAAGGGACTTTGGATGCTGGGTGGAATTTTAAAACCTAATCTGTAATTTAAAGAATGAAAACTAATATACTTGGCATACAGTCCATTTCCATTAGAAGGAGGATACTGCCGAGCTTATTTCCTCTCTGCATAGACTAGTTTAAACATACAGGTGAATTCTTTTGTTTTCCATAGTTCCCCTCTCTAGGGAATCTGCATTTGCAGCTTTTGGCCTGTTACACACGCACACATATTTTGCTCTCCAGGATGGAGAGAAGAAGTTGCTTGTTTTAACAAGTAGTTTTTTAAATCTGCTGTAATCTTGAAGCTGCCTACACGTTTGAGGAGTTGTGGCACATTGCTGCTCCCAAGAGATGTGAGCTGGAGCGCTGGGCGGTCCCCTGGCACAGCAGGCTGGCACCATCCCCCCCGCTCCCCAGCAGCACTCCTTGGCCAACACCTGCAGCTACTGACCCTTGCAAGTAGATAAATCAGTCCAGCAGAAGCTCGACTACGAGCAGATCTCTGTGCTGCGACCACCAGGCTGGCCTGGCCTCAGCTCAAGTCTGTCCGAGCAAGGCAAGGGTAGGGACTGGGAAGGGAAGAGCTGATGTGGGATGCCTGGGGCTGTGGAAGCAGCCGGGGTTGTTCTGGAGGGGCTGCTGGCAGGAAAGTCAGTGGGGGAATAACCTGGCTGCTGCTCAAGGTAAAATCACGTTTTTCCTCTCCAGGAGCTTGGAGCCAAGGCTGAAACTGAAGTGCTACAGAAATAATCCCCGCCCAGAGCAGTTGGCTTTGTTTCAGGGTTGAAACTCTGAGTCAAAGATGCTTTTATGTCAAGAATTGCTTGAAATCACTCACTGTGGTCCATTTAGTTTAGCCTGTGGCTGGGAGGAGTGTGGTTCGGGTGGGTAATGACATCTGGGAGCCTAAGGATGAACTTCACTTCCAGACTGAAATGTCTTCTCTGTGCTCTGCTGCCCGTGGCTCACAGCTGTGGGAAGTCAGGTGTCGGTGCAAACAGCACTGTATCCGGAGGAGAAGACTAGCAACCATTACTGACTTTTCCTCCCTGCACACCATCAACTGACCAGACTGTACCCGGAACAGCAGGCCTCAAGCGGATGAAATGAAGGAGAAAGAGGGAATGAATTGCTAAGGAAACATTTTTCCTTAACACAGCAAATGAAAGGCAACCTTTAGTTAAGGTCTGTAGTTCAAGCAGGGCTGGGCAGACCTAAGAAATATTTGGTAGCACGGGGTTTTTCCAAGGTGCAGAGAAAAGGGAGTGCTTATCAGCTGAGAGAGAAAAGCTGAGAGCAAAGAAGGGTATGGTGGGGACCTTGCACAGAAAAATAGAAAGGTTGTCCCTAAAAAGATCTGACAAATGAAAAAAACCAGTACTGAAAGAAGCTTGGACGTGAAAGCTTTAGGTGTCAAACTTGAGGCACTTACACAGCAAGAACGGCTTAGAAACAAGGGTTTGGGAAGAGCTATATAGAGCAAACCCGCGTTACCCGCACCCCCCGCACTATGATCCCCACATACACAGAGAGGACTGTCCTGCCGTCTTCCAGAAGATGGGGAAGGAAATCTACAGCTTAGAGGAAATTTTAGAAGAGCCCGGGGAAACCGGAAGCCTTGCTTCGATTCAATGCCTATAGGACTATCTTGCCTCCATCAGTCCCTGGAAATCTCGAGCCGCAGCATTTTACCGAAACTTCTTCCACGCATCAACAATGTGTTTTTGCCATGCCCATTAAGCCCAGGCTTTGGCAACAGGTTATTTCTTCCCCCTCTATGAAACCGTGACTTAATGCATAGTAATGGCATGTCAAAGGCAGCGTTACAGCCCCGCTCCTGAATGCAACGCTGAGCCTCCTGTCATGCGTGGAATGTAATTACCATTAGGGTTGAAAAATGAGGGAGATGAACAGTAGTGGCAGTTTTTCTCAAGTTTACATAAACACTGGCTGCAAGAAGAGGGCAGGAACATTAAAATCAAAGAGTTCCTGTCACATCAGTGCTTTAAATCTCTAAGCGGCTCCTTGAAAATCATCTGGCCTCGGTGAACACAAACAGCCGATAAAAGCCTCAGTTAAGGTCTGCTCTTATCTGCTCATTTCAGGGCAGTCTCGCCCTTTCCCCGCTGTCCCTAGGAAAGTAGCGATTTTGGCACTTTCTCTTGGCTTGCTAAACTCTCCCCGCCGTAAGAATAATAATAACTAGCCGGAAAAGAAGCAGAAATGGGGCTGAAGGTGTTTGAAGATGAAATCCCTGTGCGTTAGCTGGTGAACAGACACACCGAGGAGCTGCGGGGAAGCACACACCGATAGTTAAAGACTGGGTGACAGAAGGTACCACTCCTCTCATCTCTAGGGCTGGGTGTCATCTCTTGGGCACAGAGCACCAAAGCCTGACCCTTGAGGTCTCAGAAACGTGGGAAGCATCCCTCTCCCGCTCGCTCCTGAAGAATCTGCGGGGTTCGTCTCCTGCTGGAAGTGCTAGAAAACGGGAATGCCTGGGGAAGGAAGAAGCGGCAGAGATGTTTGAAGGCTATTTTTCCCTGGGTTGTGGGGGTAGTTCTTTTCCTGACTTGTGCTAACAGCCAAAACACCAGCCCGCAGGTTTCAGGTTTCATTAGAGACCTGAAGCTCTCAGCACATTTGCCAGAGGATGTTTCAAAGGTAACTTTTCTGCATGAAACTGGGCTGATTTATTGTCTCTGTGGTTTTATTGAGCATTTTTGGCTTCTGTTTTCTCCTTTTTTTTTTTTTTTTTTTTTTTTTTTTTTTTTTTTTTTTTTTTTTTTTGTCCTAGTGAAACCTGACGGCTTAAGCTGGGATTTGTTTTGGGGCTTTGAAGAACTGAAGTCTCCTCATCCTGCCACTCTTAATGGAGCAGCACTGTAAAGCACTCCAGGTTCAAAACCTCACCAAATGCAGCGCTGGTAGAAAACGTGGATCACTCACGTCTGTGTCTCCTGGGTTTTCCGCATCGCTCTCCCTCTGCTTTCTCCAAGACCAGTTCTGGGCACCGGGCTGGAGCCATCAGCAGACAGCCACCCCAGCTAATTCAGCCTGTGTCTTAGCATGGCCCTTTCACTCCCCTAAATCCCCTTCAGCTGCTTCCTGCGCCCAGCAAGGACTGGAGCCATGCCACCCCCGTCAGATCCTCCTCATGCCACTATGGAGAGGAAGAGAGAAGGAAGAGGGCAGGGAAAGGAAGGGATAAGGGACACCCCACTGCTCTCCAAAACCCTGTAAGATCTTCACGGAAAGAGGTGAACTGGTGGTCTTCTCCCTGACAGCCATTTCCTTCTGCCATTGCAGTCACCAGTTTCAGTGCTTGCCTGAACTTTTATGAAGATGGTCCTCTTGGGTCCAGATGGGCTCCTCTTCCAAACTGAGTCAGGTTAGTTTAGTCCGCGTGGAAACTGTAACGAGAAGCAAATTGTTCATCTACTAGAGACGGAAGAAACAAGAAAAACAAAGAATAGAAAGGTTTAACGCGACCAAGCTTTGAAACTGGTACTCATTTGCCACAAAATAATCATGTATTTTCATAAATACCTTCTTTTTCATGAAAATATTGCCTTTTGTGGCACAAGCATTTTTCTTGGCAGAAACTTCTCCCCACCAGTGTCTTGATAGGCAATTTTTTTTCTGAGTTGAGAGGAATTACTAAGCCTCAAATATTCTGGAGAGAAAAGAGAATTCCCCCCCTCCCCAAGTCTTTCAGTCTTCTAGATGAAGCCAAACTGAAGATTTTTTTTTTATAATACAGCTAAATCTTGACATATTTCCATGGTTGTCTTTGTTTATCAGAATTTGGATTTCAAGATGGTCTAGAGATTCGTGCTTGCAGAAATCCTCTACTCCTCACTCTCCACAGGATGAGCACTGTGGCTCTTTCCTTATTCTAAAAATGCCTCTAAGCCCTTAATTAATAAATCTTTTGGGGTCTGTCCCATGGTACCTGAGTGCCACAAGCAGAGCAAGCCTGGGGATGGTCACCAGCTTGAGCCAAGAGCCCGGGTCACTAGATGAGTCCACGGTGATGAGGCAGGTCCACAGCGAAGCCGGGGTCAGTGATGGAGGTATATGAGACCGAGCATGGATGTACCAGTGACGGGGCTCAGGCAGAGACCAGGGGTGGGAGCCTGAGCCCCAGTGCAGCTCAGGAGGGAAGGGGAGAGCTGCAGAGGCTTCTCAGGGCCAGACCCCCAGGATGGAACAATCCACCCAGGGCCCTTCCATGGATACACTCACCCTTTAAAGTCGTGGACAGGTGTTTGCAGTCCTAAACCCTGGGGAGTCCTCTCAGTACTATAAACAATTCAGGTATTCGTGTTCCTCGGTGACAGCGATCGATATGAACAGCTCCAGTGTTCATTGCTGGTACTCGGGCAGGACTTCATCTAACCTTAACTCCAGTCGCGTGGGGGAAAATGCCATCCATTAAATATTAACCTAATGACATAGTTGGAATAACCGTATAAATGTAAAAACCACAGCACTCAAGTGGAGGAGAAAAGACCCCAGGGGGCAAGTGTTCTTCAGTACAAGTGAAACAAAAATTGGATACTTCAGAAATGGTGAG
This sequence comes from Buceros rhinoceros silvestris, assembly GCF_000710305.1. Classification (NCBI taxonomy): domain Eukaryota; kingdom Metazoa; phylum Chordata; class Aves; order Bucerotiformes; family Bucerotidae; genus Buceros; species Buceros rhinoceros. The sequence continues at coordinate 25,587 of NW_010431069.1, read as the reverse complement.
AATGTTCTTGAGAGTACAATCCTTTTTGCAGTGTCACACAACTAAGCCAGACTTTTATCAAAGCACTCTGGTGATAAAAGCCTGGAATTGAGAAAATCAAATGGAAAACCTAAAAGCGGGAGGAGGGTGTTAATAAAGTCTAACGCGTAACATGGTGTGTGTTAGTTTTTAATCAAGTTCTATATGTAAAGTAATACAACGATTTTCCTCAGTTAATACTTTGCATCCTAATTGATGGTCTTACGTATTGACGCTGTGATTTTCTGAATAAAAGCACTAGGGGTGGGCGAGAAGAGGTGGGAAAACCAGAGAGGAAAAAGCAGAGACGACACTGGAAAACGAAAACCTCCTCTGAGTATTCATCCTTTACAGAGCGCATTCTGCATTTCATTCCATGTGTGAAAACGAAATGCAGTTCTCCCGTTCCCCAAAGTATCAGTGGGCAAAATGGACTGGACTCCTTTAAATATAACAGAATGAGAGCGTTCACGTTTTTTCTTTCTCTTTCACGGAATTTTTCACTTTACTCATACCCAGGTTAATGTCTCTGCTTAGTTGTGGACAACTTGGCCATTCAGTTTTGAACATCGTATAAACCTTTCTCCTTGCATCTGGTTTGCTACGTTTAAAGGATTGGTCTGGCACTTAGAAAAGGTGTTATTTTAACAAACAGCTGTATAAAAAGTTCTGAACTTTCCTAGCTCGAGAGCTGCAGGATTTGACCCCCTGCTTCACCGTTAGCTCCACCAGCTAGAGAGCAGCGCCGGCAGAAGGATGCAGTTCACTCGCTAGCTCAGGCAGAAAGGGATAAGCTCGAAACTAAGAGGAAAACCCTATGTTGGGGATGATTTTTGCAGTCTTAAGGATAGCAGTTAGGCTCTGCAGCTTTGATCACAGAGAGTGAGAGCAGACAGAGAGATTCTAAGCTTCTGCGTGTTTCTTGGAGTGAATTCTCTCCTGCCAGGTTAGGCGCTTCCTGGCTAGCTTCTTGCAAAGCTTTGAGTGATGGGGCTTTACTGGTGTGAAGCTCCGAAGGAGGCAATTTAGGAACGGCTTTGACATAACTAAAGGAAAAATCCCTTTGTGAAATACAGGAGGTGCTTGCACGTTCGTTGTTCTAATAAGCAGAGATGGTACCCTGTGGCTCGTCTGAACAAATTACGCAGAGATTTGCCATTTCTTTTACTTGTATTTATTGCCTGATAAAGGAAAATGTCTCCTTCTGCAAAGAGTGCCAAATTAGTGCAGTTCAGACACTGCATATCAAACACCGGCAAAGGATTTTGTGTTAACTGAGAGATAACCTTCTGGAAACAAGGGCAGCAAAAGGTTGTTAGATTTTTTTGTAAAGGGCTGGTGTTTTCAAGGAAATTATAAATTACTGGCAAAGCTAAATTGCCTTTTTTCCCCCGTATTTGTTTCTTTTGGATTTATTTCTCTAGTAATCTGTATGATGTTCTAAAGAAAGGACATCAAAGAATACAGTGGTCTATAATACCACCTATAGTTAAAACCACAGAACAGCCCTTTCGCTGCTCTGTGACCCTGCTTCAGCCCAGACTGTGGCCCAGCCTGTTAAATGCCGTGTCACACGGGACCGTTTGTGGCACAGGGCACTTGGCTGCAGCATTTTTTTTTTTTTCACATACCCTACCTATAATTATCTGTGTTGAATTTGGGTGTGACACTGCACAGGTAAGATACTTCATCATCACTCACAAGCAGCCAAGAAAGGTCCAAGTACATATTATTCTATCTAAGGGTGAGTGAAACATAAATTATACAGAACCTTAGAGAAGATTCCCGCTCTCCATAAAAGCGGTTTGCACAAAGGTCTAACTCCTTGGTTTCCTGGGAGGTCACCCCTAGCTCGCCGTTTGGAGAGGTGAAATAAATGCAGCTCTTTTAGAAGGAAGAAATAAAGTCAGGTTTTCTGGTCCCACAGACAAGTGTCCTCAATTAACACTGACAGCTATTTAATTTCATTTAAAGTAGGTTGGTTTAAAATATGATTCTTATCTCTCCACCGCGGGATGGACTAAGTCTCTCCTTTAGAGTCAGCCAGCAAGGGGTATTAGGGGAACTCAGCTACATTTCTTTCTGCGGAAACCTGAGCTCCATTAGCAAAATATAGATTTGAGCAGATACGGACCCAGCATCTGGCCTCTGAGACATAAAACTGTGAGGAGGGAATTAGCGAAAATCCAAAGCCCTTTTAAACCAACAGGGAGGCTCTGTAACCTTCAGCAGGTTTTGGATCTCGCTCTGAGAGAATAGAACTTGTTTACCAGAAAGGAAGAAATCATTGTCAGTTCATTAAGGTCTTGGTACTGTTTTTCTCTAAAATCTCTTATTTCTCTCTCTAACAGTAGCTGGCTGTCTCACAGAAGATGGGCAGCAAGGGATGCCATGGTGGGGAGGAGTGGATGTTGTTCCTGCTAAGAGGGATGTGCCTCATCTTCTAACATACTGGTGCCACCATAAATACTGCTCAAATTCGAGTTAAAATATGTGCTGCTCTATGTGATGATCTAGAGGTGGTAGCATAATAAAACCAACTACTAAAAAAAAAAAAGAGTCTGTTTTGAAAATGTCTTTTCAAAGAAATAGATGCTGATGGGCAGTGTTTGGGTTAGTTCAGCTTTGTGAGCTTCTCATTGCTCAAACGGTTGGTTTTGTTTGGGTTTTTTTCAAAAATTCACTGCTGTTATTGCTGGATATTTTTTGTTAAAACACACACAAGCAAAAAAAAAAAAAAAATCTGAGGAAGCACAGAGTGGAAAGAATGAGAAATACCTTTCTCAGCCAGCTCTAGACAGGCCTTCAAAAAGCTTTAATTTAATGAAGTGAGAACAGCTGATGCTGAACTGGTTGCTAAGAAGGTGTCAGGTAGCATATTGGGTTATATAAACTTGTTGTTTGTGGTGATTACTAAACAGCTTCTTATCTCTGGGGATGTTTAGCTCCCGAAACATAAAGCTGGAGGGCACAGCCACTAAATTAATGCTTATTAAATCTCCTGGGCAGTTTTTTTTTATGCTCAGCCAGAAGAAATACTCAGGTCCTAGGCCACTGGTCATTGAATGTGATGGCTTCACAGCAGCCCCCTGAGGCACCAGGAAGGCTACGAGAAACACAATCTCCAGTTCTACCAAGTCGTGGGCTCCGCCGGTGAGGGTGCCAGCAAGCAAAATGCACTGGGTGGTCTCAGTCTAAACCACAGCTTCCCATTTAAGTAGTCCAGCAAGGAGGTTTCTTCTCTATCACCAATGAAGACACAGAAGGACAGCTCCGTGCTGCTTCAGCTCTTCTGGATTTGCAAATAGCACCTACATATAGCTTAATATCGGTACCTAGCATCCCTCCACCAGGCGCGGAGCTCCCACACCTCCACACAAAGGCACACCTCCCTGCCTAGGAGAGCATATCTGGGGTGAGGAACCCACTCAAGGCTCTCAGGTGTTCCTGGTTTCCTGTAGGTACTCTTGGGAAGGTGTTGACCTTGCTAAAGCCAACAGGGAAGAGTAGAGCAGTTGAGTGAAATGACTGCTTGCTGATTAGCGAGTGGACTGCTTTGCTCCTGTTCATCTTGGGATCTTTGGGCTGAGGAAGCTTCTGAAAAGCTTTGGTTAAAACTCAAGTTGATGCTGTACGTTTTAACGGAGTCTCCTATTAATTCAGCTGAACTGAGCGTAGCATGGAGGTTTAGGAAAGATTGTCATTAACTGGAGAAGTAATCGGTTTTCTGGACCTCGGATGTAGAACTTGAATTGTATTACAATGATAAAATCATGCCCCATTGGAGGTGTCTCTGGTTTCTAGGCAGAGTGTTAGTCTCGCCCAACCTATTCATCTTCCACATTCCTTCCTTGTATATTTTTCGGTTATGTTTTGGGGTGAAAGAAATGCTCCTGAAGATAGTCTTAAAAGGAAATTAGTCTTTAGTTCTGGTTTGATTGTTTTTTTTTTTTTAGTTACTAAGCCTATTATTAAGATTTACATTATTTTCAGACTGGAGTATTAAACAAGATGGTGATAAACACAAACGCTAAGGGACTGTGGCTGAATTGATCTGCTATAGAATTACACTATGTGCCTAGTTTTAAAGACGATGGTGGCTTTCCTTACAGTCAGATTTAGCCCTGGTTTTCATGCATTTAGTAATTATCCATGTAGGCAGTAGGACACTACTAACAGACTTTTATAGCATCGTGTTTAAACAGGTTGCTGGAGATAAAGAAACGGGAAAATACGTTGGTGAATTAGAGGTATAACAGATTTATTTGTATTATTTTGTCTTACTCCCATAAGCCTAAGTTCTGCTACAGTGAACCAGGCCAGAAGAGCCATATGGGCCAATGCTCTGTGCACTGATGAATTTTTCCTTGGTGGATTTGCCTAACTCCTCTCTGAACCTTTTTTTATACCCATGGCCTTCACAGCCTTCTGTGGCAAGAAGTCCAGAACTTAACTACTTGTATGGAAAGTACTTCCTTTTCTTCTAAGGTTGCTGCAGGATAATTTCATCAGGTGCCTCTTGGATTGTTTTGTGAGAAACAGTACCATCAACCTCTTGTTTTTACTGAAATATCCACTGGTTTTAGGCACAGTTACTCTAGAATAGTATTTACAATTCCTGCTTTATTAATGACAACTTTTTTTGATGCATCCCCTGTAAGGAGTTATACAGGACTTGGGTCTACCTGTCATCATAAGGGTCTAAAGTCAAATTGTACCCGCACAGTTTTTCAATTAAATTCTGCCTGGTTTGTCCCCAATAACATTGTTATTCTTTTACTCAGTTTTACACAGCTGATGCTGTGCTCTTCTACCTTATGCCTTTTCTAAAGCTTATTTTTGTATTAATGATTCACACTTGTGAAAAATAAGACAATTTTGTGATGGAGATGGTGTCATTTGCCTTAGGAGGCTACTTGATAACCATGAGACGTTTGACTCAAAGTACTTCAAAAATAAATTATTTTAATGGTAGCCAGCACTATTTTCAGCATTAATCCATTATTCCTTAATACAAAATAGGCAAGCTTTCATTAAGATCCTTTTGTTAAAGGAAATGTTAACTTTTAGGAGATGCTCTTTGTTGAGATTCACTTACAAAGAGTCTACTCACTGCTTTTACACCATTTTGAAAGGATCTAAGTATAGAAAACCACTTTATAGAAAACCCAGATTTCATTCTGCAATTATCAGAGCCGGGGCAGGGGTGTTTGTTGTGAATACTACAACACGTTGGTTTTCTCTGAGTATTAGTTAAAACCAACTGGGATCAAGGAGGGAATGAATCTTTGTTTGAGGTTTTTTGCTGTGACTGAAACACACACGTCATCTGAGTTAGGCTGGTAAATGACAAAATGTTAGAGTTTCCTGGAAAATAGGAAGAAGCTTTTTTTACAAGACAACGCACAACATGAAAGATACCTGAAGCTGCTTAGGAAATTCTGACAGATCTGCACTATGGCCAAGAGAGCTTGGGAAGCCTAAGGTACTTCCATCTTGTTAGAGAGGGGGAGAGTCTCCTGGTAGTCCAGTGCAAGAAAAAAAAGGATGGAGTTCTGTGTGTCCTGGACTCCTAATGAGGGTCTGCTAATCTCTAGCTAAAGATAAAAAATCCTCCTGACTTAGCATGAGAGACCAAGTGATGGGAACTCATAATCTTCTACGTCTCAACCCTCCTGTCCTAGAGTTCAAGTACCCCCAGTGTTTCTAAGTTCTCTAACACTTTTCCAGCAAGTTGCTCCCATTTTTCATGCGCCTTCCCCGTTCCCAAGCTGTTTCCACCCAGAGTTTTCTGTTCCTTTCCTCAGAACTACAACCTTTCATCACCATCTACCCCAAAATCCTCTCAATCCTCTCAACTCCCTTTCCTCACCTTACCCATTTCATATTGTGGCAACCTTTGAATAAAATCGCCGGCAGCGCTGTGTTTGGTGAGATCTCCTGGTGTCCCCCTCTCTCTCCCACAGTGATTCTATCTGATGACTAGGTTTTCAAGTGTTCACTCCCAGCTGTCTACAACAGGAGCTGTTACATGTTGAAATATTCCTGTAAACCTAGTCCAAATGGGACCCCGTTCTAATGAACAAAGGAAAATGGCATGGATTTCCTCCTAATAGACAAGGGGTTGGGAGTTTGGGTGTGCGTACTCGTGAACACAGGGTAAAATGAGATCTGGTGATGAAAGCTTCCTTCACATAGTCAAGTCCTGACAATATCACCCACTGCATAGTCTAAACTTTTATTTCAGCAAGTGCTATGCTTTTGCTTTCGGTGACCTTTTACGTCGGTGGGAGGGCATGCCACACACACCGCTGTTTCCATTGTGAATAGGGAGGCTCAAGTTGGAAATTGCAGGCTGGAAACTCTACCGCCTGGATGCTCTGTCCCCATTGTTGTGCCTAAGCTTGTTATTGTGGAATAATTATTGCTATGTCGACAAACCAAGCGCTGGGCCAATGACCTCTGCAATATCAAGAGTGCTGTTTTCATGATACTCATTTCAAGAGACATTTGCAAGTGACCTTGAGCTGCAGCAAAGATCTCCTGCTGTTCTTTTGTGTTTCAGCTGGTCTACATGGCACACGCATGATGCTGAAATAGATTCCTTCCACAATGATCTCCAGGAAACCTTGACCGTTGTGTGTGTTCTGGTGGGACCCAAACTGCTCTTCTCTTTATTTCTCCTCACCTTGTTCCTTCATGTATGTGAAGGAGGGAGAAGAGGGGGAGAATATGCCATGGTGTTTTTGAGGTAACTGTTATCCTGAACTCTGGTACGTGGAGAGTTGTCATTACGGAGATAGGAACTCTAGGACTGGAGGATACCAGCATCCAGCGCTCAGTCTTTTTGCATGTGTGTTTCTGATCGCTTGATGCAATGGGAGCTTTTAGAACCACACAGCTGTGGCTGCACTCAAGTTAGCTCTGCTATTTCGAGACATGCTGTTGGAGCATTACCCAGACACCTGGGAAGAGGGTGCAAATAACTTGTTCTTTCACAGAGGGGTAGGGAATGACCACTGACTTTTAAAACTGCTTCACAAAACTAATAAAAGCCATCATTTTGTATTTAAAAGGAAAAGTTGGAGAGCCAAGACATAAGATCCGATTCAAGGCTTCGTAAGGGCTCCCTATAACAGGATTTGGAATAAGGTCTTGGATCTGAATGCAGACTTGGCATGGGACAGTGTCTTCTAGCATTCCACAAGTCCCCTATTTTGTTAGCAAGCACCTCGCGAGGACGCGTAGAGACAGAGGTCATGGCTGAACAAGAGAGACAGCTGCTTTGGTTTTGAATGACAGCACGCTCGAAGGGAATGGGAGCACGAGGCGATGGGCACACTTTGTGACCTCTCTCTTATATACCTATTACTTTTTAAAGAGTTTTCTGAGATATATTGCTAATGCACCTATTGGTAAAGTTCTGCTGGAAAGTCTCTCGCAAGGCTGTGCTGATGTCGATGTGGAGGAAGGTGTTGATGTGCTAAAATAGAAACCTTGTGCTGTCACAGCATGAACTCAAGGATGTTTTAATACTTCCAGTGTCATGAGTGAAAGGTGCCTGAGGCGAATTTTTGCTTGTGCTGTTCCTTTTGTTCTAGACCATACAATCATCTGCAGCAGAGCTACAGATGGTAGCAGGAGGAAGATTGCACCAGCTGTTCTATGACAGCTTTTAATATGTATGCTCATAGCAAGTTGACAGAGTCTGCCCTTACCTTGAACCCCCAAAGGCTGAAAGACTGAGATACCTCAAGAGAAAAATGTTATCACAAAAAATTAGTGCTGGAGTGGTCGCCCTCTTGCCCACACTGGTAGGCTATTAGAACAGCAACACAAAATTCCTTTGAACTGCTCTAGGGAAGAATTAAAAAAGGTTTGGAGAGGGTGTGCGTGTGTTTAATATACATTAACCTCTTCCTATGTCACAGATTCTAAATTGGGTTGGACTCACGACAGTGCTTTGCTTGTCTGAACTCTCCTTTCTCTGGCTTTTCCCACCTGCTTGTGGAGTGCAGTCTCTCTCTTCCTTACCTGGACAGTCTCACTGAAAAGGGAAGCATATCCTAAGCAGAAAAATTTTCAATCTCATATCTCGAGAGCAAATTTGAAAGTTACATTGAGTGCTATGTAAAGCTCTCATAATTTAGTAGTGACTTTTATCAGAAAGCTGACTTCAAGCATGCTGTGCTGCTCTTAGCATATCTCAGAAACACTTCAAAGGATGGAATTTCATAGATCTTTAATAATTGCTTAGTTCTTGTCCAGCCAGTTGAACTTCTCCAGAAGTAATTTCCTTGGAGTTTGAAACATTCTGTCTGTATCCTTCTCACTTGCACTTCCATGCACTATGGTGGAGAGAAAAATTACCCGTGCTGTGTTCAGAAATAAGCTTGCCAGTTGTCCAAATTCTACTGAGCAGTGAATTAAGAACAGGAAAATACATAGGAATGTGCGTGTGTACCTATGTAGAGCATCCTTGATTGAAGGATGCTGGACAAAAGGAGCTGAGCAGATGATAATCATTACTTCTTCCAGTACACATCCAACCGAGATTTCCAGTGCAGACCATTGCCTGGGGTCTCTTTGCCTGCTGTTAACACCAGAGAGTCAGGTCTTGGTCATTCTTTACCCCCAGGATGTGCTGGATAGTTAAAGTCCTCCTGAGACCATCGTGTCTGAAATCAGACCAAGAGAGTCCTCGCTGGGCTGAAAGCTCTCCTGTTTCCCTCAGATGTTCATGCCCAGTGTGGAGGTGAAAGTCTGCTAGTTGAAGCTGCACAATGCCAACTTCCAAGTCACGTTCCGAGGATGCTCATATGCACTCAGTGATTTCCAAGCTGTCTTGCCCTGAAAGCAGAAAGCTATGGCTTTGCACTCCTGAACTCTCCTACTAAAATTAAAAGCATCAGAAAGAAAAGAGGGAAAAGCCCAACCAACAAAATCAAAGTCTTTCTTCCTCCTTTTGCAGAGTTGTCATGCCTCGATTGTAAATTAGAATTTTAGGACTTTAGAGAGGAATGGAGCATTTGGCTGCCTCATTTCATGCCAAATCACTAGTAGCCTAAGAGAGCATTTATTTTGTAAGTAGCCGAACGGGGACCGCAGCCCAGGAAAGTGCCAGTGTTCTCCTGCCTTTGCAGCCAAGCCCTCAGGCCCCTTTCATCCCAGACCTGGCTGTAAGTCTAACACCTGCTCTGGAGCTGCACTGAGAGCTGAGCCGCTAAAGGTAGCGGTTTGCAGACCTGAGCACGCCGGAGAGCCTTGGCTTTTTGGAAGGCCCTGCTTTCTCTGGCCCAAATCCAATACACCACTTAGACATCTGCTTAACTTTAAGCATGTGAGTATCCCCTTTGAAGTCCTATGTATATTGTTTTGCTGGACTGAGGTCAATGAGCTCAGTACCTTGCAGGATTGAGCTCCTGAATGTCAGATTTGATTAAATGCTCCCCTTTCTTACCCACCCCCCCTTCCTCTCCTACCATGAAAGCCTGACCAGAGCTAAAACAGCCTCAGCAAAGTAAAAAAAAGGCAGCTGGTGGGAAGTGAGCCTGGCTCATCTGTGGTAGCTTGGTCTTAAATTGTTGCAGATCTAACCAGAAGAAAAGCAGAGGAAAAAGTCTGATCAGAGATCTGGTTAAAAATTAAACCATCTACACTTCCCTGCGGGAGCTGCAGAATCTCAGCTAGAAGCAACCGCTTATCGATCATGCTGCCTCTTCCTCCTCCAGCTCTTCGTGCTCTTGCTTCAGAGGTACGACTGCCCACTTTATCGAACTGCTAATTGAGCTCCTGCATCTTTTTTTTTTGCCTGCAACTCCAAACTGTGCTCTCGGCGAGCGGAATGAACCGCACTCTCCCTCTCTCCCAGTCTGTTCCTTGTCAATTCGCATCAGTTTAAGGTCAGGAAAGCTCACGGGGAACAAGGCGCTGCGGCATTTGAACTCAACCTTGCTTTTCCAAGGAACAAACTGACAATTAGTAGAGGGATCAGCATCAAAAAAGAGCAACCCAGCGTGAAGCCTGTCTAATTAGTCATATGAACGGAGGGCTTCCCCTCCACTTCCTCGGGAACACATGCCTGTCAGATCTGATACAAAGAGATTTCTCTCTCTAACATAATACCGAAATGAGGTTGAGAACAGGTAGCGCTGGCTGAATCGCTCGTTTAAGCAACCAGAGGCTTAGCTGCGGCATCTAGTTGCACACCCGTATCAAACCGTTCTTATGACCATGTACTTTGCAAGCGATTGCAGGATGTTTATTTCTTTGCAAAACACAGGAAAAAAAGATATAAAATTGGCGTTGATCTTGTTGCTAATCTTCTCGATTTAATAACACCTCTTGTTTAGACGGAAAAATGAGCAAAGGGAAAAATTAGTGATGAAAGCTGAATGACAGTCTCCTAATAGCAGCGAATTATGCTGGTTGAGAGACTCCATGTGTCTGATTTCATTTTTCTTCTTTTTTTTTTTTTTTGTTTTATGAACCAAAACATGCATTTATCTTGTACAATCTGCAAGACCAAATAAGTAGTAGTAAAACTTTGCAATTACTTTTAATTTTGCCATAGTACCTGGACAGTGGCTAATGGTTTGAGCTGAAACTCAGATCCTGTTGCGTTCGCTCTGTGAACCAAGAAGACCAAAGATCACGCAGCCTAACAGCTTGTCTACACAGGAACACACAGAAAAAACCCAAACCAAATGAAGTACAAGTCCGTTTTATGATTCAACTCCTTTTAAATTCTTGAATCAAACTCCTAATTCAGAGTTTAAAAGTCTCTTAGTATGTTTTTTGTTGACTTTACTCTGCAAGTGAAGCAAATGAGATGAAATAAAAGCAACTTTAAATGTGCCCTGGAACTTTTCTGATGTGGGCTGCAGAGTCGATGTGGCATGCTAGCAATCCTGAATTTTCATTTTGTTCTTGAACATGAGGTACATTTTATACTGGCATGGCTTATTTCTGGGAGGAAAAAGGAATAAACTACTTGGACGTAACGGGCTTTTGCATGGAGGTAAAGAAACATCTGCATAGGGGCTGCGTGCCTGTAAAAAGTAGAGAAAGAAAACAGTCCCACCACAGCCACAGTTTTATCAGTGCATCTGCTGGGTCTCCACGATGGTGATGTGTTGGGATAAGTCGCTCAGCACTGGTTTCTGTACAGATCCTAGACTGGCCTTTTTTTTCTTCCTTTCTGTAGCCAGAGTGCTTTATGCCTTGGTTCCACGGACATGACTGTCTGGTCGGACAGAAACTCTGTGGTCCTTCTGTGGAGGTTGCCGAACAGCCAGGGGAGAAGCTTTGCTCCTGCAAAAGCTTCTCCCCAGGCTGTTTGTTTCTGACAGAACAGCTGCATCTCCAGATGTGGATTCCTGGCCTGGCAGGAGAATGCCAGTACCAGTCCAAGCATCTGTGCTCGGCTCGCTCCTTTGCTTATATACCGAAAAGGAACGTAGGTGGTTTCTACCTTCTTATCCTGCAGAGGACAAAGCTGAAACTATTTGTGTAGTTCTTCTTTTCCTACTTTTCACGATAATGGGCTTATTTGCAAAACACTTGTTGTACCACTGAAAAGCGGGTTAAAAGGCCTTTTCAGCTTTACTTACTGTTATTACTAGTAACGCAGAAGCACTGGCAACTTGAGCTGGAGCTAAGCCTGGGCTCAGGAGGAGCAGCGCTGCACCTCAGCAGAAATGCCCAGGACCTGAGACTCTGCAAATGAGCTCTCCGTTTTCCTCACATACCAAAGTGGGGTGTAGGGGAAGAAGAATGATTCTTCTGGTGTAGTGAGTGAGAGAGAATCCGTGCTGCATGCCCTCCAGGGAAGCTGCATCTCTCTAGGGTTCAGAGGGGCACTCTCTGCTCCCTTCATGCAGATTCTTTGTGTATTAATGAACCGAAATCAGATGCTTGGCGCTTTTAGCAGCTGGTGGTTGAATAGACACTTGGTGGCACACTTTCTCTGAAGAGTGCTGTGGATAATGTAGCTGTTTTGCCAGGGTCCCTTTTTGTTCTCTTCCCTTGTCCTTGGCATGGGGTGTTCTTACAGGCTGCCAGCCTTGTCCTCTGGCTTTTACAGCTGACCTGGAGAGAACAGCTGCTTTTAAGAAACAAACGAACAAAACTCTTCTCCACAGGTCTCTCTCCAGCTCCTGAGAAAGAGAATCGACAGCTACAGTATTCTGCAGGTTTCAGTGACTGCCTGTGATCCAAGCTCAGCTGAATTTCACTGTATTCTGGGAATGCTGGGACCACAAACTCCTTCTTTCTTGGACTTCTTGGGCATCCCTTCCTACTCCAGCATGACTGCTGTATGTGTTTGCATATACTCAACAAAACCTCATCAAGTTTTGCATTAGCTAGTCCTGGTGATACCTATTTCTGTAACCCTCATGCCTGAAGAAGAATCTCACTGTATTTAAAAAATGCATCTGTACAAGTACTATGAAGTAACGTGCTTTATGATTTTTCCTCACATGAACATTCATAGCTCATCAGTTATATTTACCTTGCTGCCCTGCTGTTGTAGGACTACATGCCTAATGCTATTGCTCAACCATAAAGCTTACAGTTACTTCCAGTGGAGTTCAGTGGTGTGAGCTGGCTAATACCAGCATAATCCCTCTGTGAATTTGCGTTAATGAGTCATTAAAAGAAGAATCGTGCATACATTGCCCTGAATTTTTACTATTTTACATGGCACTCTGTTGCCTTCTGGTGCTAGTCAAAGATGTTGGTTGAAATGCAAGAAAAATACGGGCAGTACCAAATGTTTGATCAACTTCTAGCTCTGATCATCTTCATGCTGCTTCTACCAGCTGGTGCTTCAGCAATGCAGTGGACTGCACAGGATGGGGACAGGGCCCACTAATGAACGCTGACAAAACCTCCTGTCATCAGAACGCAGACGTAAAGAGATGGCCACGGTGTCAACGCTTTCGTATACTTTGCCATGGGCGAGAACTGAGGTGGAAAGAGAACAGTGGGACAGTTGCATGTCAAAGATGAGTGTTGCATGATGAAGAACTAGTGACTGTTTACCTTGGTGCCTTTTCTGCAGTTCCCCCCACCCTGCAAGCAGTGCTTTGACTGACAGGCTAGCCGGCCAAAGCCGTCTTTACTTCTGCCCACTCCCCTTATTCAGTGTATTGCAACATTGGCTGCCTCGCAAAGCTCTGAGGACTTCTGTGAGGAGGAAAAGAAACAGCAGATTTGGTTTCCAAATGCTCTAAAGCTCCGTTTGAAACTAGAGAGCAAGTCCAGCCTTCCCATCATTCGCTTGGGGAGGTTTCAGATGATGCAATAGTGTCCTTTTCATCCCTTACAGCTCTGGTTCGGGTCTGTTAGCCATTTCAGCAGTGTCCCTCCGAGGGAACACTAGCGATGATGCTCACTCACAAAAGGCTCCACTTCCTTGACACATCACAGTGACTGCAGAGAAAGCCTTTCTCCGTGTGAGCCATGCTGCAGCTCAGCCTGCTTCTCATTATGTTCCTCTCCATACCATTATACTTCTGCATAGATGCGGTACCCACCCAATGGGGGTCACGTCTGCTGCTAACAATCTGCTGACATATTAGATAAGTTATATGGGTTTCTTCATTGTTGCTGAGGGCAAAATATTCCCATTTCTCCTGTATTTATTTATATTTTTTAATTTACTTTTTTTTACAACCAGATGCTGGTCAAGCTGCAAAAAGCAGGGAAAGTTCCTGCAGTGCTGCCATCGTACTTTATTAATACTGCCTGTTTTGCTCCCCGGGAGTGTAGGCTATGAAACTATGGTGAAGTAGCAGCCAGGATTTCTTGACCTGGCTTGCCCGAGGTGTTTTTTACTTCTTCCAACCCTCACCTGACGCGGACACTATGCAATTTTAATTGAGGGAGGTCTAATGTAATGAGTCGTCTGTAGGACCTTTTTCTTCAACACTGAACACATGGGCAGTTTGCAAAACATCTTAATGTCTCTTCCAGAGTTTTTTGACCCCGAAGCACTGCCTTTATTTATATAACACAAACCAGATACACTTTGTTGAGATACTACCATGAGGGAAACTGTGCTTGTTGCCTGTTTCTTAAAACTGACTTCCTTAAGGAAACACGGCTGAAACAATCCTGTCTGTCTGTCCATCCCACCCCTCCTCCCACAAAACTTCTGAACTACTTGGCCAGTTTCAACTTCTCTTGAAAATAAGGACAGGATGTTTAATCACATCAAATGTGCACTTGTTTTGTGAGTATAGACAGACTAATATAGGAGGTAGAGGTTCTCTTTATGGCTCCTTTGATGGGAGAATTACAGCGTGACTTGGTTCTCTTTCTTATTAGGTAACTATTGACATAGCAAACTTCATCACAAGACAGAAATTCACGAGTGACCAGCCTTTATAGATTCTGCTACTTTATGCAAAGTATTTCTTCTCTTCTGTCCCCTTCAACGGATGCTTTTGAGAAATTGTACCTAAATTTGCACATACTGCTTGCTCCGTTGCGTCATAGAGGACTGGCCTGGTCCTCCATAAACCCACCATGCAGCAGACATAACAGGTTTGTTCCTCAAGCCTAGGAAGCCAGCCTGGTTTTCCAACATAGTTTCGTGAGATCTGTCATGTTCTTCCTTGCTTTGATGACTCAGGTCTATGGGATTGTTTTGTTTATCATAAACTTCTTAAAAAAAAAAGTTGGAAAGTTCAAATTATACTAGAGGGAGTAAAATTAGCTTTAGCTGTGTGACATGTACTAGTACGGCGTACTTGGATCCCGTGAGGCTTTGTGCGTGGATCCTGGCTCTGTGCTTCCAGCTAAAGCCATGTGAAGATTGTTCCTGTGGGTTCTGTCACCTATCACTCTCTTCTGTTCCAAGATTCAATGATGCAGCCCTAACCTCATCCCCAGCCCCTTTCGGGGTGCTCCACCCCTGGAAACATTCCAGGTCAGGTTGGACCTTGGGGCTCTGAGCAACCTCATGGAGTTGCAGATGTCCCTGCTCCCTGCAGGGTGGGGGGGTTGGACTGGATGGCCTTTGAAGGTCCCTTTCAACCCATACCAGTCCATGACTCCATGATAAGTGTTTAAACCTTTTCCAGTCCCTGGCACTTGCAGAGCTAAACAAGTTTGTTAGGAGCTTCACCATAAGCCTTCAAACAGTACCATGCCTAGACCGGTCTAAAACTACTTGGTGTCAGTGTGGCACATTAATAGAAAGTCTGCTGAACAGATAGTAAATCCGGTGTCTGTGTCTCTTCTGAAGGGAACCCAGCTTTTGTAAAATCTGGGTTCCATATGCAGAGCCAGCTCTATGAAGTCTTTCCTTTCACAGGAAAAGCCTGCACCAATGTCCTCCAGTTTCATCAGCTCTGTTTTGTCTCTCACGTCCTTTCCTTCCTCCCCAGGAGATTCAAAGTTCCAGCGTTCTGGTCAGGACTGCCTCTTCTTTGCTGGAGACAGATGATGAGAAGTAGATTTCATGTCCCCAGTAGCTGTTAATAAACAAAGTCTCCGGGATAAAAGCGATGGGCATCTTGCAGGGAGCTAGGTAAAGAACCTAGCAAGAAACCACAGCTTCTGGTGTCAGTCATGTGAGTCCACAGGGGAAGTGTGATGGGTTTATGGGCGGCCTATTAGTGAAATTCGCTCTTAGTTTGGCTGCAGAAGAGGTTTGTTGCAATCCTTCCCCCTTGATTTATGGCTCTGAGGAGAGGTTATTTTAAGCTACCAAGAACTCAGTTCAGGACTATGGTTAACTGCTGGAATGACCTCGTCGTTGCTAGATCACGTATGGCATATTTCCTGCAGATAACTAAGTTCACCAGGAGCTCTGGGTGTTAGCAAAGCTCCAGCTAAACAGCAGCTTAAGAATACAAAGCAGCAACACGTTGCAGAGTGATCACTGTTTATTAGCTCCTCTGGATCTGGGCCTGAATGTGATGATGTTTCAGCTTCACCTTAAGGCTTATGTGCTCTGAGAGGCAGCTGGCATTTCACAGCAGAAATTGCTTTCCTTAAAAAAAAAAAATTAAAAATGAAGTGAGAACCAAAGTGAATTACAGATGTCAAGGATTGTAGGCTGCCGGTGATGGCCGTGAGATAGCGTTCAGATGACCTAGGACTGCATAAATAAACTGCAAAATCTTTTGTTTTAAAAAAAAAAAACCACAGGAAAGAGAAAAGATGGTTTTCAAGGGAGCTAACCCTTCCTTTCTTTCTCTGCATGTCAGCCTCTCTTCTCTACCCCTGCAGCCCATGCAGGTCTCGCTTAGGCACTTTGGATGCACTCAAGCGCTGGTTCTTTCTGGCTCTCGATTTTTCTGTGAAAGCCCTCTCATTCCCATGACAGCTGGTTCTCCAGCCTGCAGCATGATGCAGCTTTAAGAACACACACTTGTGTCAGCAGAAGAAAAATAGGGTAAGCAACAGGGACGCATTAGGGATCCCACTCTGCAGCATCTGTTCCACCAACCCCACCTACACCACTGGCAGTGGGACAAGTTCATTCTGCTCATGTAATTCCACCAACACCGCCACCGAAAGCACAACAGATACAAATTTTCAGGCAGAAAGGCACAGTGTAGAGGCAGACAAGAAATACCAAGGTTAACATGTTATTCAGAACTGCATATACTCAGGTTTTAGTGGAGAAGATCAGCAAAATAATAGTGACCATTGTGTCATGCTCATGTCTGCCGTCTGTACCCATTCAGTCTGCCAGTGCTCAGGTCACACATTAGAGAGGGATCCGTCACTGTAGATTAGCACGTGTCATCCATTTTAGTGACAGCAGAACTAAGTAATACTCCCTTTCCTGCAGCAGTCAGTGGCTTCTCTAAAGACATTTCCAAATTCAATTGCTGTTGGGTTAATTCCTCTTCTCTTGTATTATACTGCAAACTGGACAGCTGCCTCAGCTGCTGTCTGAGTCTTCAATAGAGAAGAGGTCAGCGGAACTATTTTTCAACATTTAGCAGAATCTACTGAAACTGTCAATTTCAGAAAGCTGATGGCAAGTTGTTTGACAGATGCCAAGTGGTAAGAGCCCAAATATACTATTGGGAATGTTTATTTGTGGGCATAATCACCCCTGTCAAAGCGAAGAAAAGGATACGGTGCCAGCTGCAAATATTAAGTGACAGATTTCATAGGTCCCTTCTTTTGCTGAAAACATGAGCGCATGTTAAACACAGAAATGCTCTTCAATCCCCAGGAACCCATCGGTGCAAAAGGCTCACAGCCCTTTGAAACTGAACTTAGGGCAGAAAGGGTTCAAATATTGGTTGCTTTAATAACAAAACTATTGGAGAAGCTCCCTGGAATCCGACCTGATTGACTATGATAGCGTCAGCAGCTGTTAGCGAGGAGCAACTCCGGCTTTACGAACAGTCTTTGTCTTCTCCTTTGTGGAAGCTCAGAGAGGGTCCACGAATCGAGCCGTGTTCCGAATGCCCTGTTTTATGAGCAGGGCTAACACAGCGCTGTGAACCAGCAGACCCCAGAGCCCCCCAGACAGCGGGCTGGGAGTATCACTGCGCTCGCTTTGGGGCAAAGCAAAGCACAGGAATGTCAAGCAGTTGTGATCCTGGGCTAGAGTCTAAGACTAGTAAATTCCGGTTTCATATTCCAATCACCATTTTGTATGATGGAGAGCAAATGCGGCATTGCCGAGGAAGGGTGGAGGCGTCACCTGAGGTACAAAGCTGTCGTTAGGGCTGTAAAAGTTTAGCTGTGCTTAAGCCACTCTTTTTCCCAGCAAGTATTTCCACCCCTGGGACTTAGCACCAAATTTTCTCTCTCTTAACCCTTTGGTCTTAATTTTTGTTCTGTTACCAAGCGCCACATACGTCTGTTTATTTTGCCAGAATTAACCTCGGTTTTCCCTTTTTGATATAAAATTCCTGTTTCAAAGTACTCGCTAAATTACATCCAGGCTTTCCGCCCCCCTTCACCTCTACTGAACACCTTTATCTTCCTTTTACCAGCCAGCCTCGGTTTTATTATCTGCTTAGGAAATCCATACCATGTATTCTGGTGGGCTAAAGGGAATTTTCTTTTCATTCTCATTCATTCCAGACCTTTTTAGGATATCCACACTAATCACAGTGAACAGTTTCAGTATTTTGTGCGCTATGTAAAGGTAAATACCGCTTTCCACGGGATCTCTTACATCCAAGTGTTTCAAACCCGAGACAAGGTTTGTCGTAGCACCGGCACTCGTAGCATTCCTGGTGCTAGAAAGAGAAAAGTATTACAACATTATTTCTTGTACTGTACTTTGAAAGATGCTCTCTTTGAAAGATGTGTGACAAGGTTCTGCACTCCATACTTGCTCAGGAGTATTTGTAAAAGGAAGAGGAACATAGACTTCAGCAGATGAAAAGGAGCCACGCCACGGGCTCTTAAAGAGAACCCACTCATTTCAACCCGTGAGAGACCTACGCTCTCGGTCAAATCCTTAACTTGCCAAAAAGTGACAATGTAAAACACGTTTTGAACTTGAAATATGTTACTCTAATGTGTTTTAAATAACAATTTCCATTAATAGAAAAATGTTTCAATTAATGAAAGAGATTTATGATTTGACAGATTTTTTTGACTCCACATACAGATGGAATTACAGCCTATGGCTTGAGGTGGATTTTCATCAATCCCTTCATCAATGGAAGATCTCTTAAAAAGAGAAAGTGTTTAACCCTCATTTTAAGAGGCTACCATGAAGGCAAGCTAAGTCACTGGTTTAACTGTGTGTTTCACCCTCAGCAGTGGCTAGGGGTGAAGCCAAGCTCATCAACTACTAGCATTAACACAGGGCTGCCCTTGCTACTGCTCACCACCTACGGTGCGGTGGGAGTCGGCTGCATTGTGTAACTGTAAACACATGGAAAGGGCAATTCCTGCTTCCTTGCAGCCCTGTTGAAGGCAGGAGCAGGCCAGAGGTGGGTGGAGGGTCGGGTGGGCTGTCTTCCTCCCTGAAAGCCCCCTAGCACAAGAGGAATCTCTTCTGCCCTGGTGGTCTTTAAAAACTTCACCATTTACCTTCCTGGGAGCCAAATGAGCACGCTGGACTGAGAATGTCCTTCGATCCTTGTGAAACACTTCATCATCAAAAGAAAAGCCTAGGAATTTTCTCTGCCCCATATGGAAAAAAGATGATGCACGATACGTAGTAAGTGTTGTTGCTTTTTTGGTGGAAAGGAGCTGTTTTCACACCTTTTTACTTCCAGTTGCTCCTATCCCTAAGAGATGCAGTTTACATGACTTATACACATTTATAAATTCTATCTATGGTTATATTTATTGGTTATTTCCTCAACATGTACAGGGAAGTGTTATTCTATGAGCTGACTTATATTTGCTGTGTTTGTGTTTCAGAGTAACAGCAGTCACAATTTTGTCAAACTCTGTAAAATTTCCTGTATCTCAAAAAAAAAAAAAAAAACCCAAAACAAAACCAGCCCAACTTTGTATCTTGCAAGAAATCTCAGGGCTAAAACCTTATTTACTCTTATTTAGCCATATTTTAAACTAACAAATTTGAGCACTACAAGGTTATAGGTGGGTTTTGCTAGCAAAAACTACCCATTCATTTATATTAAATATAAACCATTATAATCTCATATCTATCATAGGGAAATGTTAATTTCGATGTCACCCAGAAGCCCAGTTGATTTGTACTTTCGTTACCACAATGGTTATTGCTCAAAGCTTTGAGATCAGCCACGAATACTGTACTACAGCCGGTAAGTTAAGCTCTAAAACCAGCCTAAAACTCCCTGAGAGGCTTGTTAAGGTTGAAGCGAAGTATTGGTTCAAGTCCTCCTCTGATCCACGCTGAAATGAACTGCGAACTTTAAAGGCGCCAGATTTTCACCTCTGATCACTTCCAAGCTGATGGCAACCTACGTGGCTTTCAGCCAGGGTTTGTGGTGCGGATTCCAGGTTGATTGGTTTCCTCACTTTGATATAACTAATGGAAGCAAGCTGGCTGCCTCGGCGAACCCGCGCGCGGGCAGGGCAGGAAGCCCTCAGCTCCTGCAGTTGTCTTCACGCCACTGAAATCAAAACCCTCCCAGTGCCAGCCTGCCAGCAAAGCGTGCGCCGAGACTCGCACCGACTTGTGAATCGCTTTCCCCAATGTTATTTACGACCATGTTATGTCAAATAAGCTTAGTTTCCCTCTGCAAGCTTAGCTGTTGCCGGATAAATCAGCAGTATGGGTTATGGGTACTGAAATATGTTTTCTGAGCCCTAATCCTGAATACTTACAAAATTGCAGGCTTAAAAAAAAAAATTAAAAAAAAAAATCCTTTTTATGCCAGAACACCCCCAGTCCTGTTCCTTGTACTGTTAAAATAAGCAAAAGTGATGCCTTTCACCACGCCTCGGTGTGGGAATGCCTCTGCCTCCGTCCTTACAGTGTGGAAATAAGCCAGAAATATCTGGCAGCCCCGTCTGCGGTGCCTGACGGGTCTGGCAGGGCGGCCCTATCTGCGCGCGTTGGGTCTCTGCGACGGTGGCTGTAAGGCTTCAGACAGCAGAAGGGTGCTGGAGCAGTTTCTTGGTGACAGCAACGCTGCTCCCAGACCCTACAACACGCTTTATTACAAGCTGCTCGGTATGATCTGGAAGAGTTGTAAATCACGACGCTTCTTCTCACTTTCTGAGCTTGCTAGGCTGGAAACTAAATCTTTGTTCAACATTCACCTTATACCTCCTGACTTTTTCCTTATTTTATTTTTTTTTAAATACCATTTTTCTTTACATCTACCAGGAGAAGCATGGAACACAAATAGTAGGTGCATCACTGAGCAAAAAATGGAACAGCATCCGCTACCAAAGTTTTTGGAAAATGGTCGATAGTCTTTTTTTAATTCTTTCTACCGCCGGCCCTCAAAGCAAAACTCGTTGTCTTTGGGCGTGTTCCTACTGCTCTATGTTCACAGAGGGAAAATATGCAGAGGTCAGCAGTCTCAAAGGCAGTCTCTAATTTTAGGTTCTTAGCTTTGGATATTTTGGGACAAAACTTTGGACACCCAAACAAAAGAAGTGTCAAGGAACTATAAATCTAGATGAAGTAAGTAACACCCAAGAACCGGAGACCCAAAATCAGAGACTCTCCTATTTAAAAAAGAAAAAGTTTCAGCATTTGCCAGAAAATATTTTTTTCTTAGTTCTTGAGGTTTCTGTCCTTCCCCACACTTCCCGTTATTCCTATTTTCATATCGCCATTACGGGCAACTGAAATTCTCCTACCAATTCAAGGCCTGCATAAGTCAAGGGGAAAAATTGCCCTTTCTCATAACGTGTGTAAAGTCTGATTTTTTTTTAAGCAAAAAATGCTTCTTGAGACTTTCTAATTTAGCTGAATTTGTTCTAAATACTTTTAAGTGACAAGGTGTTGTTTATTAATAACTTTTCAATATGCAGTTTTCAAAAATCTATAAACAGCAAACAAAAGACCTATTTAAATTCCAGTTGCTTAATAAAGCTCAAAAGTGCTGATTTATTAAATTTGGAAAATTTAATGTGAAATATGGAAGAAGTAAAGAAGGCCTGAAAAGTATAAATTAAAACTAGTTTACTTAAAATATCTGTCAGAGATCCAAAATTAAAAAGCAATTAAGATTTTTTCAGGAGCTCGAGTACGTTTTCCAGGATCACAGCACTCAGTAGCCAGGGATTTGCTTCAGCCAACAAACAATTGCAGGGACAGCTCTCCTGGAAGCAGTAAAACCAAAATTTTGGAAGGACCTTCATACCTGATCAAAGGAAAGGGAGCCTTCGCAATCTTTCAGTCTACCAGAAACTGCGTCTTGATTTCCATCTTCAACTTGAAAGCCAAAAATGAGCTCGGTCCTATCTCTAGGACAGACAGACAAATGTACCTGTGGGGATGTGGGAACTTCAGGGAGACCTGAGAAGTCATGGAAGGTAACTGTGAAAAGCACTGCTGGGCGAGATTAAATGTATGGTGGTGTAGGTGTGGAGGTGGGGATACCTACACACATGTTTTCCATGTTGAATAGCGTTTCCGTCTGCGAAGCAAGCAAGTCACGTTTGATGATGTAGAAAATTTTGGAGAGCGGTCTGAAATGTTTTGTGTGTAAAGAAATTAAAAATGCTTTTTGAATAAAAAAAACAGGCAAAGAGATGCTTTTGCAAGGCACTGAAAGGCAGTCCCCTCTGACAAAGCGGCTGGAGTGTAAACAGAACATTCGGTATTCTCTGCTGGGTTTGTTTTCACCTACGAAGGAGCATTTCTGAAGCTACCACCCCTCCAATGTCCCACCCCTTCTGCTCCATTCTGCCAGTTAATGCAACACACGTTTCCTCTAACTTTGCAAAACAGGTGGAAGGACTCTTAAGTACCTTGGTTTGAAACCGAGCATGAAATGGATGTTGAAGAATAGAGCGTGGCTTTTTGTAACGTCACTGACTATTGGTTTAAACCCCAAAATCCAAAGCGGGTGTGTGGTCACTGCAGACGCGTGCTGCACTGCGTAGGTCTTGGCTGTTCTGGGTGCTGGTGGGGATGACTGGTTTTGCTCCAGTTTTCAATTAGATGACGTTGGGAAAGCACATTAATTAAAAAAATAAAAAAATAAAAAGGCTCATGGCTTCTGGTACAAGTGAGAGGGCAGCAGAGGTCCCTCCCTGCAAGGAGGCAAGAAGGCCCTACTGTCTCTCGCCATGGAGACCCCAGTTTGTCCTGGACCCCTCCTCTATTCCAGGGAAGACCCCCCCTCAGTGCTGGCCGGCCTCCATGGAGCATCCTATTCCTGCCTCCAAAGGGGCGAGGGAGGCTCCTGGGCAGGGAGAGACCCTCCGCAGCATCGATGGGCAGAAACCAAACATTTCTTACCTTCATTGCAGCTTTCTCAATGGTTCATCTTAAAACCTACAGATTTTTGCAATATGTGAATTAAATGCTTACATCTTGCGCTGCTTGGAAATGCTTCAAAAAGATAACTGCAGAGTGTTAGGAGTAAAAACCCTTAGTGAAAATCCCATCAGCTTTTAGTGACAGTTTTGAATCAAAAGGAAAAAAAAAGTGGAGTAACTAAACTCGGATTTATTTCATTTTTTTAAATGTCATCACTTCCATTAAGCATAAACTTTAGGCTTGTATGGAAAATACAGTGTATTTTCTTCACATGAAAAGGTTGTTAAGGTCTAATCGTGACCAGTCTATACCGTATCCATACTGTACCTGTATATAGTCTCGCATGGTGGGATGGGTGTTGATACACCTATTGCTGCATCTCCACTCGTGCGTTGGTACCGCGTGTCTGTGCACTCCTAAGCTTGCACCAGAAGCAGGCTTTGGATCGGGTTGGACATGTTTAATGGTCCTCCTGGCTGTGCGTCTGTCTGTCCGTGCTGAGCCATGCCCAGCCGTTCGTTCGCGCTCTCCCTGGACAAAGACGTCTCCCGTGCCGGAGTGCAGCAGGCTGCAAAGTGTGAATAATTTTCAGTGAGGAGTTACACTAAGTGGGAAAGCTTTTAGCACGTTATCCACCGGCAATTGGGCTATAATCTAATTGTCAGCCCTCGGGTCTTAATAGAGCCTTTCTCTTTCCACCATTGGATTTGCATCTGGGAGATGCCTAATGGGTTTAAAACGCCTCGTATTTTGCTCCAAGAAGCCACCTTTTCGGTGTAGGTGACATTGAGATGGTTTTGTTGGGAAATTGGATCTCGGGTACCTGCGTTTCTGGCTTCCTGGCGCGGCTCTTTTCGGGAAGGGACAAGAGTGAGGAGGGGGATGCCCCAGCCCCAGAAATAGTGTTGGAAACATGGGCTGCTCCGAAAACGGGGAGCACAAAGAGAGGGTGAATCCGGAGAAGAGAAGAGAAATATGATTATGTGCAGCAGAGGAGGGGAAGGGAAAAAAAAAGCCTGAAAGCAGAGCTGATAATCGCGTACGGCTGCAGAGTTGCGGAGCCGGGGAGCCCTGTAGCCATCGTTTGGTAAAGCAGCGATGCGCTCGCAAGACGTGAACGGGCGCTCCTGCGACCCTGCCCGAGCGAATAGACGCGATTCTTTACACAGGAAAAGCCGGTTTCAGCTACAAAGGGGGACAAAAAATAAAGAAAAATATTTTAAGTCCCCGGGACTGTTTTCGAGCCAAAAGCAGCACCGCGGGTTATCTTGCTGCGGGTTACCTTGCAGAGGTCGGTGCGGGATGGGGTCGCGCACCGGGAGAGAAGCGGTTGGGATGGGAAGGAAGGAGGGTCTCGGCAGCAGCGGCCTCCCGCCCCCTTAGGGTCCCTCTAATTAAAGAGGGGATGGGGGGTCTTGCCCTCTGCACAAGCGAGGGCTTCGGAGAAGAGACGGGGAAGTAACGAGGGAGGAGAAATGGGATGCCAACGCCAGGCTGTCCCACCGGGAGAGGAGCGGGTGCTGGCTCAGCTCGGTGCTCTGCGGGCAAACAACAGCCGGGGCCGGTTTCGGGACAGAGCCCCAAGGGTGCCACCGCGGGGCCGCGTACAGATTCGTCCCCGCGGCTTGAGGGCTTCTGCGAGAGAAGAAAAAAAAAAAAAAGAAAAAAAGAAAAGGAATGAGCGGTGGCCCCTCCATCACTGCGCGAAACAGTTTCTTAAAATCTGAGCGGGGTCCCCCGGCAGGTCCGCGGCCTCTTCCGCACACCCCTCCCGCCGGCCAGGTTGCGCGGCCGCGTAAAAGCGCGCAGGATCGGAGCTCATGTCACCCGGGCAAAGGCGCGTCTGAAATCGTCCCCGCTGCTCGGCAGGACACTCGGTTTCCCGGCGGGTTTCTGCAGTTCTCGGTCCCTCCCGTCTCGTTCCCGTCGTGGTTTTTTCAAGGTGGGAAAAGGCCGGGAAGATGTTCATCGTTTTTGCGGGTCAGCTTTTTGTCTTTGCTTTCCAGGGATCAGAGAGATTTTTTGGAGGGGGGCTGCAAGCTCTCTGACGGTGAAACTGAGATTTAATCCTGATTAAAGCTGGGACCTGAACGAGCGCAAGGAGATGTGCAGCGGTTACCCGCAGCGGTCACCCGCACGATGGTTTTTGCCAGAGCACAAGACAGCGAGGAGCTTTTTACGCAAAGGAGGGTGGAAAAAAAAAAAAGGTAGTTTGAAAGCGTAATGAAGCCTAATGAAATGGCTCTGCCATATCAGGCTGACACTAGCGACGAACGCGTAGATTTGCTAGATAGAAAACAAACTGCGGTGTAGATGGCATGTTCTTTATAGACGGATAAAGAAATATCGAAGGATTTAATCTAAACGGGTTCATACAAGGCAACCTGCTCGGGTGCAGCAGGGTTGGGGGATCGGTACAGCTCCAGCCGCTCCGTGCCCGGCTGCGGCGGGGACCGGCTGCTCCGGGCCGGCATCCCCCGAGAAGGGCAAGAAGAGGGTTATTAATTATTCCCTTGGTGGGGAAAGCGGAGGGTGATCAAGAGCGCTGGGGTAGTGGTGTGTGTCCCCGACAGCCCCCTCCGTCTCTGAAAGCTGCCTTCCCCATCCCCGCAGAGGGTGGCGGGCAGGGGCGGCAGAGCAGCCAGGGGGAGCCGGGTTATGTCCCCTTCTTCACTCGGGTCAGCGGACCC
>NW_010431068.1:0-3736 GCF_000710305.1 Buceros rhinoceros silvestris | reverse complement strand
AAATTAATAATTAAATATAATACAATTAATTAATTCTATTTTCATTTTAACTTAATTCCAGGCTTACCTTGCTCATCTCACAGATGGTGTGTTAGTGGCAGTGTTTCTGAGCTTGGCTTTCCTTTCACCTCTCCCCTTTTATTAATAATAGGAGTTCCTTTGGGGTCCTTGACATGGTTTCCAATACTCCATACTCCAGTTTAAGCCTGTACACTTGACTTTGAATTTTAAGTTCAGATGAAACCTAACAAAATGCTTTTGTTTTGCCAAGTTCAGTAGGCAGTATTCACCTTCTCCCCATGATCGCTTTGCCTATGTTCTTCTGAAATAAAAGGTCAGAAAGGTATTAAAATAAGCCTCTTGGGAGGCCTCCCTGGCCCAGCACTTTATGGCTTTCAAAGCACATTGTCTGAGTACAGCTCGGTACTATAATGGAAAATGATGATTTGGATGAAAACACTTGTCAAACTCTAATCAACATTTTTCAACTGCAACTTTTTACGTGAAGCACCAGTCAGAGTCGCCTGAAGAACATGTGCTCCTAGATCACTAATTTCAATCTTGAAATTGAAAATTAAGTGGCAGTGTTACCAAAAATTGGAAGAAAAACTCCTTAATACCAATGCAGCATTAAGAAGCAGGCATTTTCTTTTTATTATCAGCGCCAGGTGCAAGGGGTGTGTTTGTTTTCCTCAAATCATGCACCCCGAGTGGCAGTGTTACCAAAAATTGGAAGAAAAACTCCTTAATACCAATGCAGCATTAAGAAGCAGGCATTTTCTTTTTATTATCAGCGCCAGGTGCAAGGGGTGTGTTTGTTTTCCTCAAATCATGCACCCCGTATGCTGCCCCAGCCAAAGCTTATATCACCCAATTACAGACATATTCATTATTCTCCCCAAAATAATAATACATATTCATTCTATTTCTAAAAACTGATTAATAATTTTGTACAGCTATTACGCATGCACCTGGAGCTTAAGAAGACCCATTTTGTGGAATTTGTCGTGACCTATAGAAAATAGCACTTTAAGATTTTTGCGGGAATTCTCCCATATATGGTGGAAAATAGAAGACCCATTTTGTGGAATTTGTCGTGACCTGTAGAAAATAGCACTTTAAGATTTTTGCGGGAGTTCTCCCATATATGGTGGAAAATTGGAAAGAAACCTGAGTTATCAGAGTTTGTTGTGATTTATGCAGGTTTCAACGGGCCTTCAAACGGCTTAGCTCATCTTCCCTCTTCTGTTTTGTCTTCCTTTGTCGCTCTCCCAGACCGTGGACTTGCAGTTTAGGTTTTTCTCATTCCTTTCCCAGACCGCCAAGGTTTTCGTACCTCTATTGTACAGACCAGTATTTACAAGGTAACATAACAGCAGGACTGCTGGTGTCAAAGATCATTAGTGAAAAGTCAAGTCTTTGGGCTGAGTGGAAGGAAAACTGGGAGAAAAAAGCAGGAGTAACACGAAAATGCAACAGGCAAGAGTCAGGTAGAAAAGTGGCTCCCAGTGCTCCACAGTTGGTTGTCCCACCCCTGACAAGATGCTTCCTCGGCTCTCTTCTCCTCCTTCTTACCCAGTCTTTGCCTCAGGCTGTTCTGGGGTTATAACTTTCTACAAGGTTCAGAGCTCTAACTAAAGCAAATGAAAGCGCTCAGCACCTCCCGAAATGAAGCAGGGTATTTATTTCATTTTTAGCAGTTTAAAGGGTGGGGATCTGACAAAGAAGAAAAATGAGATTGGATTTGTGCCCTTTGTGCTTCTTACTTATAAAGGAGGCCTGGAAGGCTCTGTTTTATTTTTTTAGGTGGGGGTTATATTTTTTAAGGTGCATTTTTCCCTTGTTTTTTTAACCTTCGAAAAATAAAATCTGCTATTTGTTCTTTTGTAGAATTCTTACTCGAGGTCTCATGCATATACTGTTAGCTTTTTCATCCCCTGAGCCTGCTGAGTCTTAAACAAACATTTTTCTGCCACATTTTTAAGAGGAGTTATATTAGGTGCAAACAAAAGCAATGATTTTTAAATAATCTTCCTAAGAATCATTTTGTTCTCAATGCTATTTTAATTGGGGTTTTTTCTGCAGTAATATGATCTTTCTTTAGTGCTATGTAGTGTGTCAGTGGGAAGAAAAAGTAGTAATGTTAAAAAATACATGAGGTTCATTCCCAAGTCTGTAGAGAATACAGACTTCTCTTCCTGTCAGGTGGCCTGCGCACATTAAAAATGTTGACAGCTTGTTTGTCCTTGAAGGCCAACTGTAAAATAAGAAATTACGATTCCAATAAAAACATATCTCTGATGATATATAAAGAAGGACAATTGCCTGTGCCAAAGCAGCTTCTAATGCTCTGTGGAAGAGATCTACAAAACAGACCAACACCACGACACTGAGTATTTGCATCATCTCTGAGCTGGATAGGCGTGTCATCTCTTCAAGTCACCATTGCAATGCTCTCCGCCTTTCACTTTATCTCTGGGAGGAGCTGAGGGGTAACAACACTGTAAAGAAATGTATTCATTAACACTGGCTTACTTTCTCCAAGGATCTGGCCTACAAAGGCCGCCACTGGCATGAGAGGTGCTTCAAGTGTGCCAAATGCCATCGCTCGCTGGTGGAGAAACCATTTGCCGCCAAGGATGAGGTCCTGCTGTGTACCGAATGCTACTCTGATGAGTATTCATCCAAGTGTTTCCACTGCCAGAAGACCATTATGCCTGGTAAGAGAACAGAGAGCCTTCAGCGAAAAATGGAACTGCATTTTTGATCACAAACACAGCCGTGAATAACCAAGCTACAAGTTCCTTGTCTTTCAGAACAGCTTTCAGGTGACTACTTCTCCTCTGTGTGTAGTGCCCCCCCAGCAGTGAAGAGAGGCAAGGCAGGTACCTCTGGTCTAGCACTGACAGGGTTTATGATTCCTTATAAAGACTATTAGAGTTCAAAACATGGTAAAAAGTGTTCGCGTTGAGTCCTTGGTTCTGTTGCAGTTCTTAGGAAGCATATTCCGCTGTGAGTGCAGGTAGACAGAGCTATCACCATCAGCAGTGCCAGGTTAGACTGGACATCTGCTTGTTTTCTGTCACATTTGGCCAGACCTTGAGCTCACGTTCGTTATACCATTTCTTTCACTCAGAAACAGTTTTTGTTTAAATTGACAAAACATGACATTCTGCGTTCAAATCATTATCATCAAAGCATTTTTACTAAAAACTACACATTTGTGTTCACAATAGGTTTACTTCCTGCCTTTAGCAACTTTGAAAATTCTGCATTTTCCACTAAACTGCTCATCAGCTTTTGATCGTGCCTGTTCAGGACACCCTCTAGGCCTGTTATTGCTACCAACACCAGTTAAGCTCATTCAGCAGAGAGACTGGCTTAAGGCTTCTGAGATATCTAAGAGAAGCCACAGCACCTTGTGTGGCAAAAGGAAGCAGCTTGCTTAGAAAGTGAGACTTTATCTTTTGGAACAGTGAACTACACTCAGTGCTTGAACCTTTTTAGAGATCACATGTATAACTCCACATACCAGCTACAAACTGTCTGCCACAGCCTCATGACTACTAGTTTGGGAACCTTTGGCCAAGGACATCAGTAAATTCAGCACTGGGATAGCAATTTTATTTTTCAGTAGATCTCAGTGACAATCAATAAGGTCTGGGCCGTGCAGAATTATCGTCACTATAAATACTAGATTATATAATTTATTTGTATTATATAAATACATATAAAT
>NW_010431067.1:596-5271 GCF_000710305.1 Buceros rhinoceros silvestris | reverse complement strand
ACCAATTGATGTCGCGTTTATATGTACATGTGAATATGTACATATGTACATATGTACATATGTACATATGAATATCTGATTGGTCACTTTACAACAAAGCTTCCAAAACAGGGGAAGTTTTGGCTAACCCAGGACACAAGGTGGGGTCAGTCTGTTCTCCCAAGTAATATGTCATAGGATGAGAGGAAATGGCCTCAGGTTGTACCAGGGGAGGTTTAGGCTGAATATTAGGAAAAATTTCTTTACAGAAAAGGTTGTGAAACATTGGAACAAGATGCCCAGGGAAATGGTGGAGTCACTGCCCCTGAAGGTATTTAAAAGACATGGCTTAGTGGTGACCTGGCAGTGCTGGGTTAGCAGCTGGGCTTGATCTTAAAGATCTCTTCCAATCAAAATGTTTCTGTGATTCTTTGTGATTCTGTGACACTAAAATACAGTCACTGATGCATTAGCTGTGTTCTACCATTCAATTGCTGTTTCTTTTATAATTTCAAACATCATGTTTAAAAACCAATAAAGCATTAGCACACCCACATTGGGACAGACTTCTAACCTTAATGAGATATGATCCTTTTACGGCTGTTACTGCTTTAATCTTCCATAAAGAAACACCAGTTAACCTGACTGCTGTCCAGGTCCGTTCTCTTCCACAATGGCCAAGGATGAGGATATCCTGGAGTCCTAAAGTACTGACACTTTGCTGAGACATGATGAGCTGCTGAATGTGGGGCACCGCAAAGCTAAAGTGGGAGCAAAGGTCGTGGATTAGAATGAATTAAGCAAACATGGATTAAGAAAGATCAATGAGCAGGGACACAGACTCATCAGGCTCTGTTTAGATAATCTGCTTGCTTCAACTAACATTTTCTTGCAATGTTATAGCTGAAGAAAATGTACTTGAAGCTCACTCTTCTCAGCTCCTGAGAAACTACCAGTGAATCACGCAGATGAGATAGTACCCTGAAATGTAAAAACTTTGCCAAGGATTGATATTGACCCTGCTCCCCAGATACCAAGTACCATGACTGAAAATACCAGTCTGCAATCCCGGTGATGAAACCATCAGGTCAGTTGCTCCAGCTCAGTCAGTGCATTACCAGAGAAGAACAGAGAGAAGCAACAAATGATGCCATAGTAAACTGGGGAAAAGATCAACAGGAAAAATCAGAAGGGCATTCTCCAACATTGTGTATTACTAGTGATGACAGGAATGTTGGCAGAGGAGACCTGTCATTTCAGAGAAAATAGCTTGTAGAAAAATATAATCCTACAAACATCAGAGAAAACTGTCAGGGTCACAAAAGCTGTGGGAGAAAGTTGAAATGAGTGAATTTTCCGTAAGCTATGTGGTAAGCAAGGGCATGAAAAGTGTGAGCAGAAGTATTAGGACATTTACTGACTAAGAGAACTCTCATAAAGAATTGGATCTGTCAGTCAGTAGAAAAAACAATGTCCTGACTAGTGCATAAGGTCAAAGTTGTTGGAAAAATAACAAGGAAGTCTCACCAAATCTCCCATACTGAGATCTGTTTTTTATTGGTATATAGTCTGCTATCTTGGGAAGTTAGAAAACAACAACAACAACAACAAAAATCTATGAAGAGCTGAAAAGAAAATACTGTAGACATCATGCTGTAGAAATCACCTCAGAAGTGATGGCATGTGTGCTGAACACATCTCACCCTGTAAGACCTCATAAAATCTCAGATCCTAATTTCAACCCACTTTTGCTTCCTTAAGTGACACCTAGAGAACGATTATTCTGTAGAATTTAGAAACAGAAGAAACTAGTATAGTCAAGTTGCTTTTTTTCTCTGTCACTGCAGGATTTTTCTTAGTGGTACGTTTTAACTGACTTACCACACTAACTACATCACAAAGGTCCTGAAGAATTTTACAGACAAACTAAGATGATTTTTGCTTAAGTAAAAGCATACAGCCAGAAACACTACCAATAACATTAGTAGAAGGGTTGATTTCTCATGATTAAAAAAATACTTTCCTCTCAGGAAAAGAGATCTTAGAAACTGCAGACAGTAAAAAAATGCATTTAACTTCCAGTCGTCACAATTCCATAGGACAGGGATGGTTTCAGCATACAAATGAACTACAGGTTATATGAAGAAGATACTATAATCACAAAACAATGTCAAAAAAATCTTTTATTCACATAATGAATAAAAGACTGAATTTGTCTCTTATAGACTGTCAGAATAGAAAGTCTATTGCTTATTTCTAAAACCTCACCCATTCTAAAACAAATAAATAATATGATTCATATTTGTCTCACATTCAGATTTTTTTTTGTATTTTTCCATAAAAAGAAAAGAAAAACAAACTAATCCCCAAACTTAGTAAATGGGGTTTGTTTTCTTGTTTTTCCATGTTTCGGTATCCAGTGAAAGACGCAAGGAATGACTAACTCAGTGCTGGATCTGAATTCAGTCCAATGTAAATACTTCCATAAAATAGCAGATTGAATCAGGGCAAGGATTCATCTGCCCCAGCATCCTTCCTTCAGCAGACTTGAGTATGTGGAACAGGTGTGCCTAGAGTGATCCTTTCTCCTTACAGCAGCAAGACTTCCTGAGATGAAGGCTCCAGAAATCTGTATTCAATTGAGGAGATGGGCCTGTTCTCAGTCCTTTTAAGAAGCTGATTACACTCTTGGCTTCTGCAACATCTTGTGGCAATGAGTGACACAATTTAATTACAAGCATGATATGACAAAGTACTTCCTTTACTTGTTTTAAAACTGCTGCGTGGACCTTGCATTGACTGCTTTCTAGATTTTGCATTGTGAGAAATAACGAACAGTTAAATAGTTTACCATACATCTGT
The DNA here is from genome assembly GCF_000710305.1 of Buceros rhinoceros silvestris. NCBI lineage: Eukaryota > Metazoa > Chordata > Aves > Bucerotiformes > Bucerotidae > Buceros > Buceros rhinoceros. The sequence continues at coordinate 2,430 of NW_010431067.1, read as the reverse complement.
GATAAAGAGAAAATTATCGACCTTCAAACAACTTGAGCTATCTGGTTTCTCATCAGGATCACGCAGAACAGAATACACTGGGGGGAAAAAAAGCATAACTATACAAAAAACTAAATTTGTGAGAAAATCACAGTATCTTGAAGGGGGAGGGGGGGAGAAATTATAGCAATTATTTGTGTGCAATTTTGAGGGGTTTTTTGTGTTTTATATGGCTAAGGAAGCCTTGCTTTTAACAATTTAGATAAGTAGATTTAAAACTATTGTGCCCTGGGTACGTTCTAGGATATATGCATTTTTAAAGGGTGTTCTGTAATGTAAGGGTAGAATGGTTCCTGAAAGCACAAAGTTCATAATGCATATAATTAAAAATTCCTTTTGCAATCTGTGTACTGCCTTATTCACTCCCTGATATTTAAGGGCACTTACTGAGAGAATGTAAGTGTTATTACAGTGAGCGACATACCATATGGCAAGCAGGATCAGCTGCAGCTCTGCACACTGTTGTCATTTTTCCGCTTGTACTACAGTTTTACATGGTGTAATATTTTTCTGTGATTGTTCAACAGTCTACCATTTAAGCCTGCTGTACTATAAAATGTCATTTCAGGAAGTTGCACCTGAACCTGCTCACCATAACTCTACATTTATTTCACAGATGTCTATCACACTGTCATCCCACAGGTGCACTCAAACTTTAAACTTTTCCTGTGCCTCAGCTTCTAATGTAAGAAAAATGTATTATGCAAGATGAGGAAATGGCAGCCAAAAAAGTAAATGCTGCTAAATGTCACTTTACTATACAACCTGGGCATGCAAATGCAAGTAACCTTATAGGGTGATAAAGTTTTCACTCTCATGTGCAAATGATATTCTAAGGACCAGGTCCTGAAAAGTATAGGCCCTCTTCAGAGTAAAATTAAGGAAGATAAATATGGGGTATTTTTTATTAATATTGAAGAAATTTTTTTCCAAGCTTCTGCTCAATTGTTATCAATGACAATTTTCTAAAACTGAATTAATTTTCCGTTTTAAGTGGAGTTACAGCTGTTTCAAATTACAGAATAGTCATAGAGTAATTTAGGTTGGAAAAGATGTTTAAGATCATCAAGTTCAACCATTAGCCTCACATCAAGTTCACCACTAAACCACGTCCCTAAGCACCACATCTAAAGGTATTTTCATCTGAGCACCCTGATCTAGTTGAAGATGTCCCTGCTCACTGCAGGGGGTGTTGGACTAGAGGATTTCTCAAGGTCATCTTCTAACGCAAGAAGATTCTACCTCCAAGGATGGTGTCTCGGCCACTTCCCTAGGTAGCCTGTTCCAATGTTTGATAACTGTTTGGTTAAGAAATTTTTCCTAATATCTAGTCTAAACTTCCCCTGGCCAAACTTGAAGCTGTTTCCTCTTGTCCTAGCGTTTGTCTGAAGAGACCATCCCCCACCTTGCTACAACCTCCTTTCAGGTAGTTGTAGAGAGCAGTAAGTTCTCTCCTCAGCCTCTTTTTCTCCAAGCTAAACTACCTCAGTTCCTTTAGCAGCCACCTCTTATAAGACCTCTAGATCCTTCACCGGCTTTGCTGCCCTTTTTGGATGTGCTCCAGCATCTCAGTGTCCTTCTTGTAGTGAGGGGCTCAAGGCTGAACACAGTACTTAAGGTGTGGCCTCACCAGTGCTGAGTACAGGGGGACAATCACTTCTCTCCTCCTGCTGGCCACACTATTTCTGATACAAGCCAGGATGCCATTATTCATGTGGCTGTTGACCAACACCCCAGGTCATTTCCCACTGGGCAGCTTTCCAGCCACTCTTCCTCAAGCCTGTAGCCTTGAATG
>NW_010431067.1:0-580 GCF_000710305.1 Buceros rhinoceros silvestris | reverse complement strand
GATACAAGCCAGGATGCTGTTGGCCTTCTTGGCCACCTGGGCACACTGCTGGCTCATATTTAGCTGGCTGTTGACCAACATCCCCAGCTCTTTTTCAGACAGACAGCTTTCCAGCCACTCTTCCTCAAGCCTGTAGCATTGAATGAGGTTGTTGTGAAACAAGTGCAGGCCAATGTAGTCCCATTGATCATTCTCAAATACTGTTAGAAAATAAGCAAAGTGGAATGTATAGCTAAAAAAAAAGGAAAAAAATAAGTTCAATAATAATGTAACAGTTAAGTGTAATCACACATTTAAGGAAAAAATGGGTTCCTATGACTGTTCCTGCAAAGTTTGTATAACTATGAAGAACGCTCTCTCTTCATTTCACTTTGATTTGCCTCATCTTTCCTCTTTCCTCTTTCATCAACATGTCATGCATTTTTTTCTATCTGTATGTCATCAGCAATGTTGTGATCTAAGATTCCATTTCAAGGTCAAACTCTGCTGCTGTCACCGGTTAGCCAAGGCTGGCCAATCACAGGACAGCGCTGTCTCTCTAAGCCATTCCCCTCCCCCATTCCAGGAGAAAGGGTTAAGA
>NW_010431066.1:23426-23739 GCF_000710305.1 Buceros rhinoceros silvestris | reverse complement strand
GGGAAGGGGGCTGGCGGGGAAGAGGAGGAACACCATTTCTTCTGTCCTATCTCAAAATCTGGCCATAGACTTGTTTTCATACATTCATTAGTCAGGGAAACTGTTCCTGGAGCTTATCTTCTCAGTCAGAAAGTCTATAAACAGATTTAAATAGATGCTCAGTTTCTGAAAGAAACTTTTGCATTCCCCAGAAAACAGCCTCACTATCCACCACAGGGTCATGACCCTGGGTTGGGAATCAGCGATACTGAAGATATCCTGTGTCAGTCCCTTGTGGCTCAGCACTGCTGAAGGCTTCTGTCTTATTATTCTC
>NW_010431066.1:17858-23208 GCF_000710305.1 Buceros rhinoceros silvestris | reverse complement strand
TTCCTAAATACTGTTTGCAGAGAAGTTTTGAATAGTTGAAGTGCAGAAGTGGCTCCATGAGGGAATTCCTCTCAGGGGTGCCACAAGCGAGATGTCTCTTTCACCATGCATGTTACAAAGAGTTTTATTAATGATGGAAATCAGATAATTCTCTCTCCTCCCTAAAAATAACCGACTTATCTCACGCTGTCATTTGTAATCCTACAAAAATTGTTTTTCCTCAACCTTTGACTCATCTTTAAGTTTAATTTAAAAAAAAAAAAAGAAAGGAAAAGAAAAAGAAAAAGAGAAAAAGGAAAAGAAAAAGAAAAAGAAAAAGAAAAAGAAAAAGAAAAAGAAAAAGAAAAAGAAAAAGGAAAAGAAAAAGGAAAAGAAAAAGAAGAAAAAAAGAAAAAGAACAGAAAAAGAAAAGAAAAAGAAAACAATCAAGCAAACTTTTCCAATACCTAAAATTTCCTGGTTAACATTTTCATGCATTCAAGCCAGAAGAATAAAAATACAACACACTTCTTTTCTTTTGAAAAAGAGGTGAGTGAGAGAGGCTACTGTTGAATTTAACAAAGCAGTGTGTGATTTGGCAGCTGATGCCATCTGGAGCTTTTCTGACATGTTTGCTGAGAAATCCAGATGATACCACTGTGGTAGGTTGCCTTCCTAACAGAGTGAATGCACAACTTGGTCAGCTTTGTCGCACTAGTACCTCATACTGTATTTTCTAACTCTCTGCTGACACTAGAAAAATCACATTATAAAATCCCAGTTTTCTTAACACGTTTACCTCTGTTACCTCCATTGACGGTTAGTGTTCTAGTAGAAGTATCCTGCTGGTTTTCCTTAACATTTGGCCTCTTGATGAGTGCTGCTGTGACCAAGTTGATACTGAGTCCATTAAAACAGTAGTGGTAACAATGGTGAGCATTGAATTTTACTAATTAATTTCCTTTTAATATTTTCCAAGTGCAATTTTGCACACTCCTTAAAAAGCAAGCCAACCCCCTAAACAACACTGTGCTTCATAAGTAAGGCTGAAAAACTCGGATCCATGGGGCCAATTACGGGCTTAGTTTGACTGGATGGGTCTCTCCATGTGTGACTGTGTTACAGGCCTGGGAAGTATTTGCGTCATTGATTGATGCAGATCTATCCAATCCACATCATAAGCAGACTTAAATCTCCCAAATTAAGGGAATAACTAACAATCTTTAACTGGCCCAATCACTGTGCATGGATGAATGTGCAAATTTTCTCAGTGGGTTCCAGAGACCTTTCTTGACAGCAGCATAACACAAAGCTAGAAATCTTGGGACTTATTTCCATCCTGTAAGCCTGAACCACCCTCTCTGAGCCTTCTCTAGCTTTTATAATTAATTTTTTCCTTTCCCTCTTGGTTGCTTAGCACAGTCTGCCTCCCCCCTACTCACAATCCACATGTTCTTATTCCACTCATGCTCATGGTCTGATCTTCATCCCGGTACAACGTAACTAAAATAGAAAGATAAATGGAAGTATGTGATGCCTTGCTATACAAATGGAAATGCATTTACTAAAAACAGAAAGTCTTGGTATCTCAGCCAGAAAATGAAGTTTTAAAACTAGGTATTTTGAGACTGCACGTCATGTTTAATAGTATTTATCATGGGTAGTTCTTAATTGTTCCCATATGACAACCTGAGGAAAGTTGAAAGCACTGTTTGTTTGAGTTTGGTGGTGAGAAGGGAGAAGAAACAGTGTTTGGATGTTGTCCCTACTACCTTTTAACTCTGAATTGAGAAGTGACACATCGTGTAATCAATATGTTGTCTCATAAATTCTTTCTACAGTTGATGTTAAATTATGACATAAAATTGTGTCCATAAAGTTGATAATTTAGAATTTAGAATTTAATAACTTATTCTAGACCTCAGCTTTATTCTGCCATTGCTCATATTCTCATGTGCAAATACCAATCCTTCAGCAGGCTCAAAGAAAATGAAGCTACTAACAGGTTATAATGGATAGATATACCTGACTGATGTAGAGATGCCGTTAGAGGAACATATATTTCACTCATATCACCTCACTAAGATCAACAGTAAAGACTCTTCATGGCTCTCCCACTTCCCCATTGATTTCAATAAAGTATTATAAAATTCTAGATTGTAATGCCCTGCATTCCCTCCTTACTCTGCTCTGGTGCAATGCTTACACAAGCATCAAAAGAACTTAAAGACAATGTAAACAGCAAGCAACATTTTTTTATGATCTATATAAGGGCATTCAGCATTTCATGGGTCCAATATCACAAAATGCTTGACTTTCAGATAGGAAGAGAGAATATTCACCAGAATCATGTAATTGTTAAACACGCAAGTTGTCAAGTGCAATTGGCAATCTTGGACTGACTTCAGGATATTAAAGGTAAAAAAAAAAAAAAAAAATCAAGCCATCTATTTCTAAGCATTTTCTCCCTCACCACTGTTCTGTATAGGGAAAAGCATCATCCATTGCACACACCATATACATTCAGTGTGCTCATCAGGTCTTTCTTCTAAGGGAACAATGGGAAAAATACCACAATAGGAAACTCTCTAAAGTAAAACTACGCTCAATAACATCAAGCTGAGATACAGCACTTTTACTGCTTTTATTTTCCTCCATGCTTAGTAACGTAATAACACTAGGCATTACAGAACTCACACATTATGGAGCATGATTGAAAAGCTCTGGGTATGTGAGAATTAATCTTTTATCATGACAGACTAGCATATTAAAAATTGTCCCACTTGTATAAATGCTGAAAATTGCTTTTGGAATTTAGTCAAGTAAAAGAGATTTTAAAAATCCTTCTTGAAAACTATATGAGAACAGAAAATTTGAAATGTATGCAAAGAACTACTAGGAAGATATTTCAAATGTATTTTGATTATCAGGAATAGATTCTGTGGCAAAGAAGATGTGACAAAGAAAATGTGGTACTGCACTGCATCTAAATGGGTGGTTACCAACTTATCTAGTAAAATAAATATATGTGGCAAATGACACATACCTATTTAATGACACTTTGAGTTCATGTGAAGTTTGACAGTGTAATAAAAGTCTTATCTCTTGCCTCCACTGTTATTGCACAGATTTAAACTGCTGTCTCAGAGGCAGTTTTACTATCTGTTTCAATCTCTCCCATAAAAGTGAGACTTGATTTGCTCAGCATGAGAACAGATCAATAAAAGCTGAGTTACACAGCAGATTAGATCACTAACTCAGAGATCAAAGATGTTAAATACAAGTTGTATAGGAACAATTAGATCAAAAGTTCAATTAAACTGTACTGTACTTGTTTGTAGGACTGAAAAGAAATATCATCCTAATATGAAAAATTCATTGAAAAATTGTCAGTTTTATTTGTTTTATCTAGAAAAAAGAAAGACCATTGTTTCTGAAAAGCCAAAGAGACAATTTCCAATGATAGAATAAGATTATTTTAGGGGTTAATTATTCTAGGTATTTTTTCTAGTTATTATATGAGAAATACATTTGCATCTAATCTTCCAGATTCTAAAAAGGCATTCACATTAAAAGGTAATTGTGGTCAACAAGGAAGAAGAATCAATGTTTTCTGAAATATCTTTCAGTTACTGACAATATCCTGAACAAGTATCTCTAAACTTATATATGCTTTAAATATACCTTTTTTAAAATGAGGAATCTGCTTTAAAAATTAATTTCCTATTCAGCAGGGAAGAGTTAGTTTATTTATACGGGTAATGTTCATAAACCGTTAATTAATAAAGTTACTGTTATGAACTAGAAAACAAATTCATCCATAGTTTACACACAGACACATGTAATGGATGGTAGGTTACCCATAACATAAATTAATGTCAACAAATGTTTTGGACTGAAACGGTCTATCTGTTCCTCTGTATGACAGAGGCATAAATTTTGTGAAATAACTCACATTGTAATGTTCGTTTTTAGTTTAAACATTTGTCACTGTATTATAGCATAGAACTCTATTCTTTTCTTGATAAACTCATGTAATTTCAACTTACAGTAATGTCTTACACTTCCGTCATTTAGGACAAAACAGCTCTTTTTATTTCTAGTAAAGTGTAATATCATTCCTACATGGAGGGAAGGGAAGGGAAGGGAAGGGAAGAAGAAAAGAAAAGAAAAGAAAAGAAAAGAAAAGAAAAGAAAAGAAAAGAAAAGAAAAGAAAAGAAAAGAAAAGAAAAGAAAAGAAAAGAAAAGAAAAGAAAAGAAAAGAAAAGAAAAGAAAAGAAAAGAAAAGAAAAGAAAAGAAAAGAAAAGAAAAGAAAAGAAAAGAAAAGAAAAGAAAAGAAAAGAAAAGAAAAGAAAAGAAAAGAAAAGAAAAGAAAAGAAAAGAAAAGAAAAGAAAAGAAAAGAAAAGAAAAGAAAAGAAAAGAAAAGAAAAGAAAAGAAAAGAAAAGAAAAGAAAAGAAAAGAAAAGAAAAGAAAAGAAAAGAAAAGAAAAGAAAAGAAAAGAAAAGAAAAGAAAAGAAAAGAAAAGAAAAGAAAAGAAAAGAAAAGAAAAGAAAAGAAAAGAAAAGAAAAGAAAAGAAAAGAAAAGAAAAGAAAAGAAAAGAAAAGAAAAGAAAAAAGAAAAGAAAAGATCTTTGCCTGGGCTTTTTCACTGATTTTTTAAAAAGTGGCTTTGTCAGGTAATTCTGTAAAACTAAAGATTCAGAGTGTGTGACTCAAACACTGATTCTGACTACTACTGTTATAAAGTGCAGGAAAAAATCATTTGGGGGAAAAAAACCCTACCCTGATATATGTAACTAAAAAAATATGATGGTCACTAGAAAGCAGGGTCCTGGACCAATCTACAATTTCTGTTGTCACACAATTATACTGCAAATATTAGAAAAGCAGAACCGGATCACCATGAATTTGAGGCTTTAAAATTCCTAGAAATGGTATAGGCAAACAATACTTTAATAGAAACACTCATTTATAATACCCACTTTAAGACAGAGGATTTATATTTTGGTTCTTTTCTATAACTATTGTTAATCTGCTGATTGACTTATACAAACATACTTCAGTTGCTCAATACAAAAATCGGAAAGAGAATTTTGTTAGGAGGAACAAGATTCGTGATTTGTATTAGTCAATATCACACAAAACACAACATATGAACATATGTTATACAATTTATGAGTTAAACCATAGAAAAGACATTCCTTGCGTTACTTTGACTCCTGTGAGTTGTTGTTTCCCTTTCTATATTTTTTTAGGTTTTGCCTACTGTTGTTCACTTTCAGAAGCATATAGGGAAAAAAGCACTTAATGGACCCATTCCTAGAAAGACTCTTCTGTTGTAAAGGGAAAAAAAGTGCATCACACTCT
>NW_010431066.1:13508-17759 GCF_000710305.1 Buceros rhinoceros silvestris | reverse complement strand
ACTCTTTCTGGTATAAATGGCAGATGATGAATGCCAGGGCACAACTGAAAACAAAGTAATTTGTGAATGCCCTACACTTGTCTGTTTTTTAGAAACTACTTTTCATTTATTTAGTTCCTGTGTGTTCTCATTTTGGCATGAAACTATTGCCCCCACCAACCCTCCTCTCCCCGTGATGATTAATGGTGGAGTTACTCCCTGAATTCTCTCACATTGTATATGTCCATTCCACTGCAGTCCTCATGGTAAGACAAGACCACTATGAAAATATCAAATGCCTCGCATGGCAAAACTGCAAAGTCGCCCTTAGAAGTGTTAATCTGCCTATTCTTTTCAGGGATACAAAGAAATCACCAGAGGATGCTGGCAATTTTTCAGATATTGACCAGCTTTCACTATTTTAGCATTTTCAGCTAAAGCTTCTAGTGATTAGCCTGCTTTCTAGGTGCTAGCTATCATTTCCCTTGTTTGTCTACATTCTGCTTCAATGAGGATATGACACAGACATCAAGCCGATAAATTTGGTTGACTTCTTCCTTCTCATGGCCAAAGATTCAATGTCCATTTTGCAATTCTTAGACAGGTCAGTGGTTTTCAATACTGTAAACCATATCCTGCTGATGGTAGGATGCCCTAAAACAATGAGAGAGTGCTGTTCTTCAACATCTGGTCAAAGCTTGGTAATGGTTATGGTTATGGTTAAGCGGTTATGGTACAGTTTGGGGAAGTGCCTCGTGGCATGGTAGAGGTAATTATATGTTGAAAGAGTATATCCACCATGAAGCACCTCAGGATGAATTAAAGAATATTGCAGTATCTAAGTCAGTTTTCCGCCATCTACATCTGTACAGAAGTTTGTTGAAGTCCTAGTGGAAATTCATTCTGAAAGATCTTGCCATTACTGGTTATGGTTTTTCACCTCCAAAGAAAAATGCCCTCTATAAGGGGCATACTATGGAATAAGACAGTCCAACACCTAGCAAACTGCTGAGAACTACTGAGCTTGCTGAGAGCATAATCAATGCTTCCTAACCTACATGAATAGTCCATGCTAATGGGTCGACTAGAGTTCAGTAAAGCTCGATTTGTTCCTCAACCAGTCAGGGAGGCAAAACTTTTGTATACTTTTGCAACCAGCAAGATTTTTGAGGACTGCTGAACAACTGGGTTTTGCAGTGTCTTGCTCAGCTAAAGCTGCCAATTCTACCATAGATCTCCTTTCTCCAGCCGAGAAATACGTAGCATCACTTCTCAATTTCATCAGTCTACTGACCAGGTCATATCCCAGTTGTGCAAATAAAGTCGCCTCATAGGATTCACAAAACTGTTTTGGCTCCTGGAAGACTGGTTAGTTATTCTTGGTTTCAACAACTGGAATGTTGTGTCCATTATAAAAGTAGTTTAGGTTTGACTGACCAGGTTACTGCACACAGGCACCTACACAGTACGAGCAGAATTCAATGACAGAGGTTATCTTATTGTTCCTCCCTGTAGAAGAAATTCTCTACTGACATGTTTCCAGGTTTTTTTACCTAGGTAGAGGATGACGGCATTTCACAACTTCGCTGACTAGATAAAAGTGAGAGATGGCGGTGGTAGAGAGTATATTTATTTACATAATTATTTACATAATGAGAAATTGCAAGGAGGTTTTTGTCCCAAAGGAAAGAACTGGAGGTGGTACTGAAGTATTACATCTTCCTCTTCCAGAATGCTGAATGCTCTTAATGCTTGAAAATACGCCATGATGTCAGTTTTCTAGTTCTGTGCAAAAGAAATGGAAATGCAAATTCTCAGCTACTTTGATAATTAATTATATAACTCATTCCTTATATCTGAAGTGAATTGCTGAAAATGCAGTTTTAAATAAGAAACTAAAGCTGCTACAGCTTGTATGGAGAAATAAGAATCAAAGTAACTGTTTACAAAACAGAGATTAAGTCACAAGTGTACCTAAATTAGGTCATTGAATACTGAGCTAATTTCCATGAAAGAAAAGTTCATACTAAATGTGATATTTGCTGAATGTAGAGAATTTATTTATATAATTAGAACTGACAGAAAATTACTGAACTAATTAAACTAGAGCTCCATAAGCAATTTACCTCATTAAATGTTTTACAGTTCTACATCTGCATCAAAGTTATTTTGTGTTTAGTTTAAATAATAATAAAGGAGGGAAAACCAAGGTTAATTGGCATTTTAATAACGAGTATCTCAATTAAAATTACCTTAGCTACAGAAAAGAATTAACCTGTAAGTAATTAAAACATGTTCTCTATTACTCTGCAGTTTAAAGAACAGAATGAAAGCAAATGTCGTAGATGACTTCAGTGTGAGTTCCATCATGTGTATTGATGGAAGTATACAATCCACATTTGTTATTAACCTCTTATCACCTCAATAATTGTTATTAGTGGGGAATACTGTTCTCATGCAATTATTTATAAAGACAGCTGTGTAATTCCGGATAGATATGCCACTGGATGGGAGAAAAATCCCTGCATGAACACTAGATGAAATTGTTAAAAGGTAATGTTATAGATGTGTGGAGTAAATTTCCAAACCTGCTTAAACAGATGAATCCACTGCCTTGATCTTGCGACTTGCCGTGATAATCATCAAAAATGTTTTGGGTTAGATCAAAATGCACATTTTTATACCTTTATATTGTCTGAAAGACAATGCCTGCTTTGCCTGTCGGTTGCAGAGAAACCTTCAGCAATTTCACAAGAAGGTTTCTCTTCCTTCATACGTTTAACAGCAACCGGCAGAATTGCTGTTAACCATAAAAATGTAAAAATTAATAATTCAGATATACAAAATGGATTCAGATTTCCATTCATGTCATATCTGCTAAGTGGATGATAATTCCTCTTTTGTGCTTCTTCCCCTCTACTGCTATATCCTACAAATGTACCTTCTTGAGCCTTTTTCTAAACACAACTATGGGAAAAGGGTAATGAATGCTACTAAATTTCCTTATTTCATTGAAGAACTTCTCCCTGTAAAAAGCACAGCAAATTGTTCAAAACACAGGAACTAATGAAAAATGTAATCCCGCATCTATTGTTTTTCTTTCCAATTTGCTGAAATTCCCCATGTATTTTGTTTAATTTTTCAATAATATTCTTGCTGTTTGAAACCAAGGCTGCTTACATATATATATGTGTATATATATATATGCATATATATATGTATATACAGGGCATCATTAGTAAACTACTGTAAAAGAAGCTAAATATTGGTGAGCAACATTTATCTATAAATGCATTAGCTAAATGTCCAGTTTAATGGGATCTTCACTTACGGAATTGTTCAGGCACATTCCTCTCTAGATCAGGAGAAAAAGGATATGGGAAATGAATACTTTCAGATTTCTATTTTTGCTTTCACTCACCATTCTTCGTCTATCAAATGCCCTTTTTCTGGCATTTTCTTAAAGCAAATTTTCCTTATTTAAACAGGAAGCACAAACACAAAATGTGTCAATGATTTCATTCTCGTTTAATATAACGTATGTAAATTAGTGCCATAATCACTCTCAATGGAAGAACATTCCTATGTGTGTGTTACGGGTCGGGGGTCCAAGGTACCCACTCCTCAATTACCGTAACAATTCCGTCTGCCTTATTAGAGGCGGAAAGATTTTAAAAAGGGGAAGGAAGAAATTCACACCTCGGTCTGCGTTCGGAAACTGAAATAAACTTTTAATAAACAATACATTCACACTTGACTATATTCTATATATATATTCATATAGTTACAACCTAAGGGGAAAAAATGGAGAAGAGAGGACTTAGATAAATAAAGTTCTGCAGCAGGCTGTTCAAGGTCAGCCTCAGGGCAGGCAGCCAACAGTGAAGATAAGAGCGATGCTTGGCCTTAGGGCTTTGTGCAGCGGCGGTGCCGGGCGGAAAGAAAAGTGAAGTTCTGTCCGCGGCGAAGGAGGGAAGGGGGGAAGGAGCCACCCCCACGCGAGCAGCCAATCAGCTAGAGAACTCCCTTCACGAAGCAACAGGAGGGAGTTCGAGTATTTCACCCGCTGTTCACACAAGACTCACGGCAGGAAGAGCTCACAGCGTGTAGCTCTCAGGAGATCCGGGGGATGCAGACCTCCAGTCCTCGGCTTGTCAGGCCCAGCAGGCCTGGAGTCAGCAGAGCAGGTTCGTGGGAGCTCCCCTCTCTTCGTGGAGGCCGGAAGTCCGAGAGAGAGAGTTTCCTCCCTGCGTGATGTTTTATAACCTTAAA
>NW_010431066.1:3621-13189 GCF_000710305.1 Buceros rhinoceros silvestris | reverse complement strand
GGATGCAGCCCTCCAGTCCTCGGCTTGTCAGGCCCAGCAGGCCTGGAGTCAGCAGAGCAGGTTCGTGGGAGCTCCCCTCTCTTCGTGGAGGCCGGAAGTCCGAGAGAGAGAGTTTCCTTCCTGCGTGCTGTTTTATAACCTTAACACGGAACAGTGCACCTGACTCTCTTAACCAATTAAATGCAGGGTCATCGTATTGCAGGGAATAATTCTATCTGTCCAGAACTCAAAACAAGGAAGTTTCAGCTCAAACCAGGAAGTTTTAGCCCAAACCGGGACAGTGTGATAACAAAACAAAGGTGGGCTTTTAATCTAGAAGAATATCATGAGATATTTAGAAGAAAATCTGGCCTTGATTCTTAAGGTTAGTGCTGGATAGACTTTACTGGAAAGAAATAAAGGAAGGATTTAAAGCGCTCAGGAAATCTTGAACTCTGTTTGTTAATTGAAAAGGCTTGCCTCAAGATAGCAGAAGTATCCAGGGGAACTTCTGTATTTGTAGAAAAACTAATAGGTTTCAAAGACATCTATTACTATTTTTAGATTTGGTAGATGTTAGTCATTGTTTTTACACCAAAAAGAAAAAAAAAAAAACAAAACAAAGGCATTCTGTTTACAAACAAGAAATAAGAAGAAATAAGTGATCATTCAACAGTCCTTTTAATGTTACGGCCCTGTAATCTGCTTCTGTAGAGACAAATATAAATGGCATAAACACAGCTATTGAGCTGATCTTTCAGAAATGTTGAAAAACTTCTGAGTGTCAGTCTTGCCTTTTAGTGTACTGACTGCACCCCCAAACTCAGGGCTATCTTTGCTGAGGGTAGTTTTTCTCCTCTTTCAGGTTATTTATAAAGGTATTAAAGTGGATGGGTGCTAGAATATAGTCCTGAGGCTCACACTGTAGCTGGCCTCCGGGGAGGGTAGAAACTCTTAATGCACACCCTGGAGCCTGAATGAGTCAGATATTTATTCACAGGTCAAGTAGCCCACCTGTCTGAACCAAAGTTTTATTTAAAAACACACTAATAAAGGTGACTGCTGAAGTAACCAAAAAGCCACGTACAGTAAGGGAGCAGCTTAATATAAGGAGCTTGAACTGAATTGCAAACAATTCCTAATTCCCATCTGCATTAAGAGGCAGGTTCTTCATTATTCTCACAGTTCAGCAACTTTAAGCAATACGCTGCATTGTAAAGGAATATGTATACATGTGTATATATTACACTAATCTATAATATAATCAATCAATCAATAATCTTTTAATCATTTCCAAATCTTGGCTTTGATTTTTGCTTCTATAAAAGATCCTCTTCCTCCCATGTCTCTCACTATGATCCTAACATCTGTCCTGGAAGACTTTCCCTTTTTCTTCCCTGCTGAATACATAGAGTGGTGTGATCAATCACTTCACTTTGTGGTAAACATCTACTTAACAATTTTTCTTATTATCTTGATGCAAATAATGGCAAAATTCCTAGTACAAGTACTGTGATAAATTCCAGGTGACATTGCCTCTGCTTGGATCTGCGTTTGAAAGATGAAGGTAAAGAAGGCAAGTTGAATGTTTAGTTTGCTAGTTGAGCTGAAATCTTGAATCTATAAAGACTACTGCTAGGCCTGACTTGGTTTAGTCAGTGTTTAGCTTTCAGTATGAGTCAGAACACAGAAGACAACCAGGTAACCCTTCCTGGCATTATGAGTTTGTGCTGGTAAAAGAAAAGATGTTAATTAGTGAAAACTCCACAGCAAGGCAGTGTTTCTCTAGGCTGCAAGACTGACTCCAGGACTGTCTGAAAGCAGGTGCAGTACCTGGCCAGTTACCTACAGTCCTGAGGATTAAATCCTGGGGAGAGCTTCTAATTGTCTTTCTCTCTCACTGTTCCCTGCCACCAAGCTCTATAAGTGTGGTCCTAGAGGATGATCTCTCACTAGGCAGAGTGGTGGCACAAGAAAAACTCTCTTAGTTAATGAAATTCCTATAGCTTAATGAATACTTGAAAAAACAGGGGACTTTCTTGTGCTAAAGCATTCTGGCCATCTGCCTGGCAAGCAGCTAACATCACATTCTCCACTTCAGGAGGAAACCCAGCAACAACCAAGTTTCTGCTCTACAGTGCTGCTCCTGTAAAGGGAAACTACTCTTGAAGCTATTTGCCATTTGCTGAACATTTCTCAAAGGTAAGGTAAAATCCTACACTATATCTGGTATAATAATTATCAACACAACTGGAAGATAACAAAATTAGTTCCTAGTTCAGTGAATCCAATTCATTATTATTATGTGGTTAGCCAGAAATATGTTTTCTACACTTTTACACTTTACTACAGTTTTTCTACACTTTACTACAGTTTTTCTACATTTTACTACACAGACATCGCCAGAACAGTACATGCAACATGAGTCTCTGCTTGCTTTCACCTCACACTTCCTGACATACTTAGGGATACATCCTGGGGATGTGCAATGCAGCACCAAGACTCTCTCCTACCTTGTGCCCTATCTTCTGCAAGGCAGCTCTTTCCACACTCAGATGAGAAGGTGTGTGAAGTGTGCAGTACTGGGAGCATGGAGCAAGAGCTGGCCCAGATGCTGTGCAGGGCATGTGGTGTACAAGGGTTCTTCCCCATGAAGTCCCTGGCTTTCATCCTGAGCTGCAGTCACCAAAGCAGTGTATGAGCAAAGCAGTAAGGAGGAGCCTAACTTGTCTGCTGGTGGGTCTTCAGCATTGTCTCAAGCAAGGGGGTTATGAGACACTTCATTTCTTAAACATAGCCATGTTAAGTTTTGTTTGGAGCTTCTGTTGTTCACGAGTCAGTTCTTGACAGTTCTATTGGTGATCTGCACAGAAAGGAAGAACTTTGTGCTGTATGATTCCCTTGAGAGAAACTGAAGCAGAGTTTATGCCAGTAAATTTGGCTTAAGAGTGAAGCACCAAATGAAATCTCAGAAGAACGTTTTTCAAGAATCTCTGTTTCTATGGATTGTGTTGGGCTTTTGAGTAATGCCTTTCTCCTGTGGCAAAGATGGAGTTGGAGAGAAGTGCATATTTTTCTTTTTTCCACAGAAAGAGATCGTTAGCATCCTTTGTTTAGGTAGGTATGCTGCAGAGATTAAATTTAGTTTTGAAACTTGTATATCTCTAACTGACTTTTTAATGTTAATGCAATGTTATAAGTAATCTACAAATGATAAAGATGGTAAATTCATCATTTTTCCTGCCAAATGACTTGTTGACAAATGTCTGTGGTAAGATTAAAATATAAATGCCAAGGACTGAGAGATTTCCTTTGGCTGGGCAAAAAGATCTTAAGTCTTGAAGAATAATATTTCTATTTTTCAGCATTCAGTCACCAAGCACAGAAGTTATTCTTGAGCAAAGTAAACTATGTTTAAAGCACTAAATGAGATTGTGTAGACACTGGTACAGAAATGCACACACATGCTTGCAGCATTATATAAAACCAGAAAAGCAGAAGTATATTAATAGTTGCGGGAAATAAAATCAAATGGTGGATGGCAAAAACAATGCCAGATTTTTCTGGACCAATCCTGTCATTTATTGGAGAAAAAGTAGAGACCTGCTCCCCTCACCCCCAATCATAGTAGGGATCTCTCGATCTTGCCATCATCCACAGTCTGGGACCTCTCACTGGTGAATTTGCAGAGCTTTTAAATCACTGTGAATAGGGGGTGACACAATGGATAGAACCCAAATTTCTTATGAGAGAAATGTTCCACACACTGAAGCTATTTGCTGTGTGCAATCTCTGCCGGTAAACTAATCACAACTACATGGGAAATTCTATATAAAAAGCATTTTTCAAAAAAGATGTAAAGCTTAACTAATATAATTTTGAACTGAAATCTGTGTTTATGTACAGTGAAATTTAAATGATATAAAAACTCTTTTACACACATACAGACACAAACAATAATCTTTTTATCTATTAGCCTCCCCTATCACTAAAGAAGGATGAATTTGACATGTGACTTTAAAGAAGAGCAGTGAATCAAATCAGACATAACGAAGATTCCCACTCCATTTCTTTGGTTTTCTTATTTTGTGAGAAATATGTACATCTTCTAGGTTATTCATGATACCCAAAATGTGATTGAGAGAACTTATGAATATACAATAAATTAAAACATATCACCTGTCCCTGTTTGTGAGTGTTAATACACAGAAAAAAAATGCTGGCATGTAAATACTTGGTGTGACTTGATTCAAATCAAGGATATTTTCGGATAGCTTAAGGGGAAAAAAGTTCTAGTCCTCAGTAGAGCCTAACCTGGGTAAATAGGAAGAATATAGTATCTTAAAGGATTTTAAGTATTGGTCCCCTTTGACTGGAGTGGGACTCTTCTTCTAATATGTCTGTTGGTAAGAACTGAGTGCCAACAAACACATGTTTTTTGCATTTCACAGTGCTGGCGTCTTTAGGAAATTTTCTGAAGACATTCAACGTTTCTGAAGACATTCCAACATTTTACTTTATAGAAATTTAAAAATAAATAAACGTATGCTAAAAAAGTTGTCACTTCTATAAACAAAGCAGTATCTATACCTAATTGTGTCTTGTGTTTAAGAATAAATGGTTTTGTTTGATAATATTCTCCAATACTATACAGATAGGTAGTAGTATAGAACAAGGATAACTTTCTAGCAGCACTTCAGAAGAACTGGTGGTATTTACTCAATTAACCTTTAGAACATATCTTTTCTGGTAAGATAAAGAGTGCCTAAGAACATCCCAGGAGCTGGAATGCAAATATCTGTGTTTCTACAGTCTTAGAGGCATTCCCAATTCACTGTTGGCCTTGGCCATCTGGGACTCTCCCAAACAAAATACAGGTTGGGCTACTCTAGGAACCATTCTAAATATCTAAATATTGCCTTGTATGAGGTGATCTTACTTTAGTGAACAGAAGAGCTAGCTAACATAAACATGGGCTTTTCTGTGTTTACATAATTCCTGCTCTCACATTATTCCTGCATAAATGCAGACTATGTTCTACTTCAGTTTACAAGAGAATTGCTCTTAGGGCAATAAAAAAGCGAAAATTCTTTGAATAGAAAGCGAGTATCAAACCTTGCCAGTCTTCTCCCTACTAATTCTCTCTGTCCATTGACTGCATTGGCCAATAAAATAGCATGAAAAATCATTAAGAAAGGAAGGACACATTAAATTGTTGCCTCTACCTAAAAATATATGAAAGGTGTGCAAGTTAGTAACTTGGCTACGCTGTGGGTGAATTATTTTCTCCCATGTCAAAACTCTGGACTCTATCAGTCACTGTGACAAAAAAAAAAAACAACACAAAAAAAAAAAAAAAACCCAAATGGATGTCAGATTACAAAGTCTTATAGTTTATGCATTTAGGAATGAAAGAGAAAAACTTTGTTCCAGACAGGTTCCCAGGTCCCTTTGCATTTTAAATTAAATGCGTAAAAAGGCATGAGCAACTTAGAAGTGTAATTGCATTGTGTTAGGACATTTGCTGTGATTAGCAGAATAAGCTACCCCTACATCTTAGTGCCGTGCAATAGCTGTGTTGCTTGTCCAAGTGTTGCTTGCACTGCCGAGTTCCAGCTTGCCTTGCTCTAATCTACTGAGCTATGAGTTGCTACTGCCAGAAGGAATATATAAATATATGTACATATAAAATAAAAAATATGAACATGTACATATATACAAGTATTTTCTATTTACTCTGCCTTCACATTTTGATTAATCTCACTAACCAAAATCCTGATTTCTGTGAGTTTTCTGCTTTAGAGAACAAAATAGCAGTAGCTGGGCTTTTCTTTGATAAGACCCTTGCGTAAATAGCTGACTGCATGATGGAGAAAACAAAGCACAAAGTCTATTAATACCATCTTTTGAAGCAGAACTCTGCCCCAAACCTTCTTTTCATAAGTCTTCTTTAATAACGTGTCCTAACTGGGGTTGTGCCTAATGTTTTACACTGCCTTTGGTATTTTCTCTGCGATGTAGTTTGGTCATACAAACTGTCACTAAACCATAGCCAACAGGTGAATTTTCATGAGCTTTCATTTTGAGCAACAGCACTGCATTTCTGCAGTGGAAATGCTGACAAACACTGTAAAACTCTAATTCCTTGATCTAACTGCATCTAACACCATTTTAATCAGCCAACCAATACCTCAGTTAAACACATCTTGATTTGTGAGAAAACATACTTGAACAAATCAGATTAAAAACACATTGTCAAGGGATAAATATTCAAATATTCTCCCTTTAGCATTGTCCTTTAAGAATATTTGGGCAGATTATCTGCCAGCATATCTGATACTGACAAAAATTTACCAGTATATAAAACGTATGCAATCTTCCAGAAATTGCAATCGCCTACAACTACAAAGAATCGGAGTTGCTCTGGTTCACCGAGGCGGTGTGGGCGGGGGGGTGATCACAGGGAAACATCAAGCTTGTTAAGATTTTTCTGAAAGAAACGCTGAAAATGCTTTTGCTTTTGCCCTTGTCCTCTCTGTGGAATTGTGCACTGTTCATTACACTACTGAGGAAAAATATGTTAACATAAAGAGGGATGGTGAATCACAAAGGGGAATTCTTTGTGTAGCTTGTTTCCATATGAAAGTAGCAACATTTGTGCGTAAATGGCTTGCAGCATTTTTTATGAATTGGGCCCTAAGTGCTCATGATTGTCCTTGGTATTCAGTTTTCAGTCATTAGGTAGCGTTGAAACAACAGGAGGAAAGAAAGGAAACATTCTGTACCTATGGTACTCACTTGGACAACACAGTTTTAGCAAAATAGCTACACTCTTTTTACTTTTTCTTATAAATTATGCAGGGACAAAATGATGTGTGAATCAATGAAAAGGCAAATAATATATTTCTGAAACATTAATAGTCAGTGCCATACTCCAGATAAGGGGGAAAATTGTTACGCTGATTTTTCTATGTGATTTAAATTCACTTTCCCATCTTCACTAATCCGGCTGCAGCCTTGACAGAATCACATTGCGTATGGGAAAAGAGACGATGCTTCCTTCATCTTCAGGTTAAGAGTGCTTCACTTTTCTTTCTCTCTTTCACTCTCCTTCTCTTTTTCTTGCTTGGTTTTTGTTGTGGGGCGGGATTTTTCTTTTCTCCTTTTTTTTTTTTTTTTGAACACATTATCAACGCATCAGCTTTTTTAGTAGAGTTTATTTTGAATCCTTCTGTTCCATCCAGGAAGGAGAATACTTGCTGAAAACAAGAGCCTCTTTAAGATTCATTACAAGAGCTGGGGGCAGAGGGGGCAAATGAAGAGCTCATGGTTTTGCTTCTTTTAAACTCTGTCAAGACCCTGAACCTAAAATGTATGTGTTGGAATGAAGTAGGGGGCTCTCATTTAACATGATCCAAATAAGCAGCAGTGGTCATTCATGTACTTAATAACGAATATCTCAGTCTAAATTAGACTAGAAAACCTGATTTTCATTATTAATTTTAACTTTTCCTGTGTTTCTTCTAATTGTACACTGCGGAGTCTTAGACTTTAAGTGGAAATGAGGTTTTTGATTGTCCTTCCATATGTACCTTTCATCTCTTTTGCTTTTGATTTCATTTCCCTTTTTAATTTTTTTTTATTTTCCTTTACGTGTTCCTAAAAGAAACATGATGAAAATAAAAATAAGTCACTGTAGTATTTCTCAGCTACAAGCCTGTGGAACTACAGCAGTTAATGATCAAGTTAAACATTATCTTTAATATACATTAACATCGTCTGGGAAAGACAGGTAGATTTATTTGGATGTTATACCGGGACAACTTTTTCTCTAATGGACATAGTGGTTCCTACTGAATGGTTAATATTGCAGTAAATTGAGTTTCTTTAGGGACATGCATCCAAGTACTGATAATGACAATCTGATCTTAGATCATGTGATGAGATCAGGGAGAGCATCACTTATTTGTGTTGCTGAAACAGTGAACTCTGAATGAGGTTTGTACATTCAATAAATAAACCGGGTTTAGCAGCCTTCCACAAGAAGAAAAGCTTTTTCAAGACCATGCTTACAAAATGAGGTGCCTATAGTTAATGTTTTTTAGGATGAAGGATAAAAAAATCATGGTGATAGCTATCACTAGCAGGTGTCAGCACTGAAATAATATTTAAGCAGTTTACTTCAGTTTAACATTTTATTGTAGACTGAGATTAATCCAGTGTTTAAAGAATACCTGTGTAATGATCTTTGCCTATAAACTTTCAAACTGATATCATAAGGAAATAATGAATGACTTGGTTCTAGTGGCAGAAGTCACAAATTTTCATGTGTCCCTCAGTCCATTGCCAGCCTCTCTAGTAACAAGGAGAGTGAACCCGACTGGTAGGTAATGTAGCTGGCTTTATAATCAGACCGAACAAAAGAAATCCTGCCCCCTACATATGCATTGTCATGAGTTCATAAGCACAAGAAAGATATTTCAAGGTTGTTTTTTTTTTTCTTTACCTTCCTTTGTCTTCTAGCCCAGACAACTTTGTAAGAGTCCATCGACAGGAGACCCTCCAACAGGTTTGGGAGACAATTATGTGTAAAATGAAACAATGAACTTGATCAACCTGCTCTTCCAGGCTGGGTGTGATAGTAGAGCTTAGAGCAAGTGAGTGGCTCGTTGGTTATTTCAGGAACATGGTACCCTACACCTTCCATGTGGCATTACCAGTAGCCCCTGTTTGGAATCGGGCTAGGTAAACTGGCATTACTTAGCCTAATCTCACTAACAAACCTGATCATTAGACTGTTCTGAAACTTAATGCCGTGGGCTCCCGCTCAGAAATGACTGCATGGTGGAAGGGAAGTAGGACATGGCGGCAAGCAAATGACAGACACAACTGTAGATCAATGTGGTGATTGTATCAATTTCAGATTCTCTACTAACAATAGGTGTCTGATTGGACACCACTGACTTTATTGGGAAGTAGATGGGATATAATACACCTTCCAGAGCATTAGTTGTTTCTGCTGATTGGATGAAGGATAAATTTCACATGGAGGACAGTTTGAGTCCCATCATTCCCACAATTACGTTGAACACCAGCTAAAAGTGTCCTGTTGCTGCTGCACTTTACAGCAGCAAATTAGGATTTTCCTAATGCATTTCCTCACCACAGTCTGTGCAGCATCATTCTTTCTATGAACAGAGATCTGGGTCAAAATGTCTCGCTGTTCTTAATTTCAGTAATTCCATTTAAAGGGTAATCAGTTTCTCCAGAAAAAGAAAAGGACAACAGAAAGAATAAACAGAACAGTGGGACTCATGGAAATGGAACAAGTAATTTGAAGGTTAAGAAGCTTTTATTATGGTAAATCTTGTTTTACTCCAAAAGACAGCAATGTAAAGTATGTAGTGAAAACAGCCATAAAACAAATCATCACCCTCTTAATCTCATAACCCTACCCCCAATATGAATTTTAACAGTACTAGATTATCTGGACCACCTCCCTTTGAACCATTTGCTTAACTCTATACCTATGCGTGAGATTTTTCATTACTGTTTTGAAGATTCGGATCTGTAAAATGTTGAAGTCTCT
>NW_010431066.1:0-3491 GCF_000710305.1 Buceros rhinoceros silvestris | reverse complement strand
AAGGGGATGGGGAGAGGGATTGGAGGGAGAGGGGGGAGGGGGGAAATCCTACTGTTTGCTGAAATACATGTTGTTTGTCTTCCACAGACTTAAAGCTTTGTAAGTTAGGTTTGCTGGCCCAGGGCCAGACTGCATAGTACCTTTTAGAGTCACACCCTAAGACCCCAGTACATCAAGGTACTTAAGCATTTGTCTGATGTTCAGTGTATGAGTAATACAAGTTAAATTCGAGTTTAATTATGTGATTAACTCAATTTATTTAACATTCTAAACAGAGCATATAAACAGACCATGTAAATAAAGGGTGGAAAAGTTACTTTCAAGAGTAATTCAATAGCTGTTAAATATTTTCTATATGGTTCATGAATTATGTGGCCTCAAGTATTTACCTTTTAATTGTTCAAGACTATTGGGATTCTAAAAACAAACAACTGAGAACTAATCTGATCTAAGGAGCTTTCCAAGGAACATTTTTATCATTTATCAAGCCCCCTCTGCTCTGTTAGACTTCACTGAATGACAAGGCTATTTTCAAGCCATAAACCCCCATGCCCCATGCAGTTATGGCATGCAACCAAAGAAGTCTGGAGGAGAAAATGCAGTCATAATTAACAACAGCTGCTCACGCCTAGCATTTCTAAATAACATCCAGAGATTTTTTTAATATATAATTTTTTATTTTTTCCCAAATCCAGAATCAATGGAGACCCTACTGATTTATTTTCAGGGTAAAAAGAGGAAGCCTCATACCAGTCTCTGGGGGTCTCTTTATTGTCCAACCTGTAGAGGAACCTCTCATCACAGTCTGTTTGATTGAGGTTTCACTGTTGTTTTCTTGTTACTTTCAGTGACCAAAATCAAAGCAAAATGTCAGTAATTTCCTTTACTCACATATTATTAGTTTGGTGCAAGGCTTTGTCATCAAAGCACACGGGAGTGTTCTGTCCTTTAGAGGCTAATATTAAAATACAGAATGGAATGATCATGTTTTATTGGCTTAGCCTTTCCCTGCACTGCTTATAAAAACAGACAGTGCTTTAAAATGTCTCACTAATGCTCATTTTCCTGAGGGTGGAGTTGACCTCAAGTAGTTTACAACTTGACTGTTAGTTAAGACTAATTAACTTTGACTTTGTTGTTAGGATAGCCTAATCTGCACTTTCATGTTAAAGTCAAAGAAACAGTACATTCAAATGAAACAATGGAAATAGTGAGTGTTTAAATGTTGGCTATATAAGGAGGTCTTTTTCTCAACAGTCTTCGTCTCATCCTAAAAATGGTTGTAGTTTCACACAGTTTTACAATTCTTTTTAACCTGGTCCAGAATTCTTCAACAGCAAAAAACTACTCTTTGTACCTTGCAGGCCTTATCTGCTTGTTTCCACTTCTTGTAAGCAATGCAACTTCATTTTTAAGCAGCCTGACTTCAATGAAATAGTAATTTTTCTTAAAATTGTACAACTTAATGCTCCTAAACAAAAAGCATTGTGCTAAGGGCTAAATTTGCAATGCTTTTTAATTGTATCATTAATCTTTGACACTCTCTCTGTGGGGCTTTCCTTACAACATTATCACTTCGTAAGAGTAAGCCATATTTTATTTGTGGAAAACAAATTTATTTTAATTTAACCCAGAGGAATGGAGAATCTTGGTTTTAATTATGCTAAAATTACAAAAGTGACCTTATCGTACTACTTACACAAAGAAATAATTTGCATTACACAATAACTTTTGAGTAAATAATTATCTTTAATAGCAAAAATAACATAGGCTGAGTTTGTATAATAGCCATGAAAGTGATCTTAATGTAATGTTTGGCTTTAATATATCAATTAAATCAATACAGTAAGCATTATTTTAACTTAAGTAAAAATTAAATAATTCAGTTTTAGAGAAATAATGACAATAAATTCTAAATCGCTCTCTTTAAAATTTTGTTCTTTTTGACTTTACATCTTTACAATTAAGATGAGGTGAAAAACAATTTAGGAACTTTTTGCCATGATGTTAGTATTCCAAATTATTTCTTTTTCTTCTGTTGCAGTGGAAACAAAAAAAACCGAAAAAACAACTTCAACCAACCAACAACAACAACAAAACCCCCCACACTACCGAAAACTTCTAAAAAACTTCTAAAGTTCTGTGTTTACATCCAGATCCCACAGAGACTTTGGGACAAATTGACTGCTGTTGTAAAGTACAAATGCTACATTCACAGATCTTGACACTGTCATTCATAATGTCATATTTTATTAAGGTAGTACTGAGTTGTACTAAAATGACAGTAAAATAATTTTATTAAAGCTCCTCCATGAAATCTTGGGCTTGACTAAAGTGCCAGAGTGTGTAGACTGTGAATGAGGCTGTACCAACGCAGTCTAGCAAAACTCCCTCACTGACTCAATCACATTTTCAAGCTTTACTGTCTGATGAACATCACCACAGTACCCACAAAACAACGTATGAGAAGTGAGTTATAATTTCAGCCTCATCATGGCCTGATCACTGTCCTCAGACTTGACAATTTGTGCATAAGCTTTACATTAGGTGTTTTCTATTTGAGGGTTCTGGAGTAAAAAAGACTATTTTTCCATTTCAATCAGCAGTTCTGGAAACTAATTCAAGCAAATCAAAGACTCAGGAACTTGATGTTGATTAACACTTCACCATTTTGTTACACGGAGTAAGGATTAAAAAGCTAGAATTCCTGGAGAAATGTGGTGGTTTCATCTGACAAACTCTCTCCCGGCACAAGCAGTGATGCTCGGAAGTCTTCCCCTTTCCTGCCCAGCTGCTGCAGTTAGTCTCCGCGGGATCTATACCTCTGCTCAGCTGAGGTTAAGTGCATACTTTCATGTCTTTCTGCATATTTGTGAAGTAGGAGCATATACCTTCTGACCCTAAAGAAAGAGTAGCAAGGGTACTGTCAGCAGGGGGCTGAAAGATATGTATAATCAGGCAAATATGCTCGAGTCACACTGACTGCTACTCTGCCATTAACGAGGAGCTTGAAAGAGGAGGTCTGGGGAGGAGGGGCTCACCATGGCTCTCCCCATTTCTCCCACGTTGCTCTGGTGTGGCAGTGACATTTAGTGGTGAGGTTCATAGGGGCAGTGACCGAACTGTCAGGGCTGCTCTGAACTACTGTGACTCTCAGCATGACTGTGAGAGGGGGTATCTGAGACAGACAGAGCTACGTAGCCTCAGTTTGATGTGCAGGCTGAAATAAGAAAATGCTCTGACTTAGCCTCTCCTCTCAGGAGAAGATTCACTGATTCACCTGATGCATTTTAAGTAAACCTTAAAACTTATGGCTTAAATGTGATTTTCATGTAGAGGACAAGAACCTTTGTAATGCTTTTGCATCACTCTGCATTGCATTTTTTGCACTAAGACATTCTGTGCAAAGTTTTTGATCAATGCATATCGTTCCTTAATTTTTTTGCCTACTTTAAAGGTGATTGTCCCGGTTTGAGCTAAATTTCCTGGTT
>NW_010431065.1:0-10625 GCF_000710305.1 Buceros rhinoceros silvestris | reverse complement strand
TAAAAATTAATAACAATTATTATTTCATTTCACACAAAGGAAGGAATTTAATGCAAACTCACCTAGTCTGCATCTTCAGCGTCACTTTCTTGACATGGAGTGCCTTAAAGTATCCTCAATGTTCCTACGCAACAAATCCTTGGCCCTGAAAGGCAAACTTTGAGGTAAAACCCAAATTCACTTATCACAGATGGCTTCTGGATTTTTCACAGCCCTAAGCAGTCCACGTACTCTATAGATATAGAATTAATGATCCTTTTCACAGAGAAATATTGAGATATTTGAAAATGTTCAATTGTGGCACAGGGTATTTTAGAAATTTGGCAATTCTCTCAGAGCCTTATTAATAATTAACTTTCATTATAATACAAAGTCTCTCCATTCGATAATACCACCCACCACTGCAGGGTCATTTTCAGCCCAATGACACTGTAGGAGATGAGGTACCAATGATTATCTGGACATCTTTCATTTTTATGATCCATTACAAAACAAGACAAAGGACTAGAAAACACACAGTAATTTGGAGAACAAGACTACACTGGCAAAAGCCTGGAATAGATGGAGTTCTTTTTCTCTTCATGAAGCTAGTACAGTTAAACTCTAAACTGCTGCATAATTCCAAAATTGCTTTCTTAGTATCATCATGTGCTGGTACAGATACCAGTCTCAAGATCTTCCTTTGTTTCACTGTCCCATCCTTGCTTGTCTTTCTGGTATCTCCTTGTTTCTGCTAATCCAGGTACTAACGAAGGAGTTTACTTTTCATGGACGAAAGTGGAAATTTATAGACTTGTTAAATCCACAGAAACCACTAGAACACTCAGAACTATTTCCAGAATATTACGAGCTTATCTACCTCTGCATTCAGCCTAACTGGTTAACTTTGGTTAAGGATATGTTCCAGAAAGGTGTTCAATTTTGTCTTACGTACTGCAAGAAATGAAGAAAACCATTTTGTCCTTTGTTAGTTTGTTCTAAAATGTTTATTACCTTTAAATGTTTATCATCCTCAAATGTTTATCACCCTCGAATCTATTTAAAAAGTCAGATTTCCTCTTTGAAAGATCCTTTCCTTGCAGGATTAAAGAATTAAAACCCTTTAGAACTAAGCATTTTTTTCATCAAGTTTCTCATGCACTGTAATAAAGTTTCATTTCAATTTGCTTGCTTTCTTAAGAAATGGAGATCTTAACATCTCTCTGATGCAAGTTATTCTTTTTCAAGTACTTTTGTGGCCCTTTACTTACTATCAAATCCTTAACAAGTGGAACATGATAGGAAAAAAACCCTGAACTTTTCCCCCCAAAACTCCTTTGGGTTTACTTCCCCTTCCCGTTTACCTATACAAGAATTACATCAACTTCGTTCTAGCACATCATCCTGCAGTTTGACTCTCAACGAATTCCTTGCATACTATGACCAAGAAATACTTTGCAGATTCATGAGTTTTCAGAATAATCTATTCCATACCATGGAGTATTCCTGCATATTTAGATCCTAGGCACAGATCCAAAAGCCATTCCAAATGGACTCTCCTCTGCATAAAATTCAGAAAACTATTGCTGTACTGTAACCAATTAATTTGTAGCATCTCTAAATGACAGATTTAAAAAGCAGTTTTTCTACATTTAATCTGAAAAATCTTCTATGAAAATAAAACCACAAGGCTTCACATGAATGCTTTCAGAAACTCATCAGAAACACATCCAATTACTAATTTCCTTAAACTACTCTTTACACCAAAAGAATTGACTTGCTCATTTTGAAATTCACTTAGGAAATGCTTCATTGACTCTTAACTTTGTTATAGAACTCTTAGTCGTATATATGAAAACAATTAATTGCATTCACAAACCGTATTTATATAATAATTTTATTTAAAAAGCCCATTTTTTAAACATGCTTTATGTTCATAAAGTTTCCCAGAGTCAGCCAATTGAAAAACAAGCCTGCAAAATAAAAGTTGCAGAGGGATGTGCAGGGGAAGCAGCGTTTCTAGTTGGTTTTGCAATCTGGGTCTAGAGAACCAGTTAGGGCAATACAGAAGTAGAAAGTTCTATGTAGGAAGAAAAGGCAAAAGCCACCAAATCATGATTGGGGTCTGCTTTTCAATATTCTGCCTCCCATAACTAGAAAGAATGAAAGTTGCACTTTCTTATGGTGACGTAAAAGGACCTTAATAAACTTAATGTTACACCAATGTGTAAGAGATTTGCTGAATGAGCACAGGAGCATGTTTCCTTCAATAGACCATGCATACGCTAAGTTCCTGTTCAGGAATAGTAGAGAATCTTGCTTAGCAGGGAATAACTTTCAAAAACCCAGAATAAAACCACTTAGTTTCTTTCTCGTAATTATTTGAATGTTTCTGAGTGAATTCATTTAATAATGTTTGATGACTCAATATCTGGTTCCCAACGTTATTAAATTATAACACAAAACAGCTCATATCTCTTTTTAAATATAATTGTATAATGGATCACATCAAAAAGAATGCCTTACAATTACTGAGATTTTCAGAAATAAACAAGTATGAAAACAATTATTTCCCTCTAGAGTGGATAACACTTCCAGTTTAATAGTCACTAGCAAAGTAATTTGTGAATTTTATTAAGATTATGACTTTACAGGCTCTAATTTATTGAGACAAAGCCTCATTTATGCAGAAACATTAGGACATATTACTGACTCATTTTACATCAAATATTCTTCCTGGAAGAAATCTTTCACATAATTACTTCAAATAAATGAAGTGGTTTTAGTCAATGAACCAAGTCACAGAATCACAGAACCATTTTGGTTGGAAGAGACCTTTAAGATCATCGAGTTCAACCATTAAGCCAACACTGCCAGGTCCCCTCTAAGCCAAGTCCCTCAGCATCTTTTAAATCCGTCCAGGGATGGGGACTCCACCACTTCCCTGAGCAGCCTGTTCAAATGCTTCACAACACTTTCTGTAAAGAAATTTTTCCTCATATCCAAGCTAAACCTCCCCTGGAGCAACCTGAGGCTGTTTCCTCTCGCCTTATCACTTGTTACTTGGGAGAACAGACTGACCCCCACCTCACTGCAACCTCCTTTCAGGTAGTTGTAGAGAGCAATAAGGTCTCCCCTCAGCCTCCTTTTCTCCAGGCTCAACCAAAGCAAAAATTCCTTTTAATCTGTTTCTGAAACAACACACACCTATGGAAAAACAGTGTAAGATTTTTTCAAAATTAAAAACAACTTGGTATTGAAACACATCAAGTAGCTGGTATTTCTAAAGAAAACCTTTTAGTTGACTAAACATATCCCTCCATAATTCAAACCCTTCCTTCATAACTACTTAATGGCTAGGTCTCAAACTGCTAACCCATTTCTCAGATTCCTGTATAGACAACAATTATTGTCAGAGCAAATTCTCAAATTGTTGAGCTTTTTTAAATCTATTTTCACTGGATTAGACCATACCTACTGTGAGTAACATTGTGGCATCCCAGTCCACACCTAAATGAAAGACTAACCATCGAATCCAGGGAATGTTATCACAGTCTGCCACATCTAAGCATCTGCTCCTCTTTATTTCAATTAGGAGACACCTGAATAAATCTTGCAGTATAGATACACAAAGTTATCTTCATGGTTTACTCAGCTCTGCTAAGAGGCCTCCTTAATCAGGGGGCAGATGAAGCTACCTGCCTCCTGTGATAAACTGGCTACATGGTTCCTGAGTCAGGCTGGAGAATTTCATCGTGGCCACACACCATGCTGCGGCACAGCACAGAAATGGAGTTGCCTGGATAAGGGAAACAAGAGTATCAAAAAAGTTGTTAGTGGGCTATTGCCTTCCTGGTAGGTACTTTATTCTCACAATGACATTTTAAACACATTTTTTTAAGCAGACTTCAGAGCTTAGTCATCTCCAGTAAAAAAAAAAATAATTCTTTATGTTCCTGTGTTTCAGTTTGTGCCCGTTGCTTCTTGTCACTGGACACCACTGAGAAGAGACTGCTCCATTTTCTTTACACCTTCCCTTCAGATATTTCCACATATTCATGAGGTTCCCCTGAGCCTTCCTTCTCCAGGATAAAAGTCCCAATCCTCTCAGCCTTTCCTCATACGTGAGGTACTCCTGTCCCTTAAACATCTTAGCAGCCCTTCACCTAATAGCCTAAGAAAATAAATACCTTCCCCCCAGCTGGGGGTGGACTGACTCCCCGCCTGGGCTGAGATTTGGCTGCTTGAGTGTTCCAGCTGTTGCCTTCCTGAATGGGCAGTCTAGTACACAACAAGCTGGATCTTAAGACTGTGGGAAATTCTTCGGAATCATCTGAAGATTTATAAAGGCAAACAGATTGAAACATGCCACGTTGAGTTAAACCGGTAGGACTCTGCTAATCTGCAGCACTCCGTAACCCAAACCCCCTTCTGCATCCACTGCCTGTCTCAGATGGCAGATGTGTTCATAATACGCTAGAACCCTGAGGGATTTCCTGTATTGTTATGTTAATCCAGTAAATGGATAACATATGTGATTTACATAAAGACTACCAAAGTAATTCGAAAAGCTCTGCAAAACCAGCTTTCATTCTCAAGGCTTTGGTTAGTTTGCATTTTGTGGTGTTTTTTCCCCCCTTTTTTATTTAAAATGCATTTATTTGAGTTTTCTTACTAGGAATGAGAACGTGAGAACGAAAGAAAGGAAACAGAAGCACCAGAAACTCTCTGGGAGTATAGTAAATTCAGTGGTTGAAAGATTAGTGAAAATAATTAGAATTAAAATACTCTGGCTTCTGTTTTGCTACTGACTCACATCGCTTCTTTTACACAGAGTATTAACTGAATCCTGTTAGACTAACAAATACTGCAAATGCATATATGTTACTCTCTTTGGAAGTCAGTATTCAAGAATCTAATCTAAGCCTTGTCTTCTTCAAGAAGACAAATACCCTCTTGTGGTAAAAACTAGCTGTGCTGGGGTCAAAGAGCTGGAGTTTATCACTGTGGAGATGAGCAATTCAGACAGACAACACGCACACACATGTGCTCTGGAGAAGAGGGTATTCCTTCAGATGTACCACAACAGGAGCAAAAATGATTGTCAGAGTACCTCTGCTTCCCACTGGAAGAAAACCTAATAAAAATATTTTCTAGAAGGGCATTATATAAGAGTTGGTTAGAGAAATTTTGCGGCACACAAAACAGTAAATGTTTCACCATTCACTTAGTTTCCAAAGATGTAAAACTGTATTTTCTCAATATCCATTGACATAAATCTGTAGATTCTTCATATTGACAGGAAGACTTTGGATTTCTTTCTCTAATTTCTAACTAGGAGACCCATATAAGTTTCTGCCAACTTCCATATATTATTTAATATGATAAACTAAACTGATACAATACTTGGCTAAGAATAGACTCATAGAATCAAGGGACCCTGAAAGGGCATGTAGTCCAACCCCCACCACTGCAGTGAACAGAGACCTCTTCAACTAGATCAGCTTGCCCAGAGCCCCATCCAACCTGACCTTAAATGCTTCCAGGGATGGAGCATCTACCACCTCTCTGGGCAACCTGGGCCAGTGTCTCACCACCCTTAGTGTAAAAAATATTTCTTCCTTCTTTCTGTCTAGTCTAAATCTCCCGTTTTAGTTTAAAACTGTCACCCCTTGTCCTATCACAACAGGCCCTGCTAAAAAACTGCCCCCATCTTTACCATAGGCCCCCTTTAAGCACTGGAAGACTGTGATAAGGTCTCCCTGGAGCCTTCTCTTCTCCAGGCTGAACAACCCCAACTCTCTCAGCCTGTCCTCACAGCAGAGGTGCTCCAGCCATCTGACCATTTTTGTGGCCTCCTCTGGACTCGCTCCAACACGTTCATGGCCTTCTTGTGCTGAAGACTCTACAGCAGGACGCAGCACTGCAGGTGAGGTCTCACCAGAGCAGGATAGAGCAGCAGGATCACCTCCCTTGACCTACTGGCCATGCTGCTTTTGATGCAGTCCAGGATACATTTGGCTTTCTGGGCTGCGAACATACATTGTGGGCTCATGTCCAGCCTTTCACCCACCAGCCCACCCATCATATCCATATTTCTCCGGTTTAGAGAAAAGGATGTTGTGGGGAACCGCATTGAAGGCTTTACAGAAGTGCAGATAAATGACATCTGTAGTTTTTCCCCTGTCCAACGATGTAGTCACTTGGTTGCAGAAGGCCACTAGGTTGGTCAGGCAGGCCTTGCCCCTCGTGAAGCCATGCTGCCTGTCTCAAATCACCTCCCTGTCCTCCATGTGCCTTACCAGAGCTTCTAGGCGGATCTGTTCCATCATCTTCCTTTCCCCTGTCCAACGATGTAGTCACTTGGTTGCAGAAGGCCACTAGGTTGGTCAGGCAGGCCTTGCCCCTCGTGAAGCCATGCTGCCTGTCTCAAATCACCTCCCTGTCCTCCATGTGCCTTACCAGAGCTTCTAGGAGGATCTGTTCCATCATCTTCCCAGGCACAGAGGTGAGGCTGACAGGTCGGTAGTTCCCAGGGTCCTTCTTTCTGCCCTTTTTAAAAATGGGTGCAATGTCTCCCTTTTTCCAGTCACCAGGGACTTCATCTGACCACCAGGACTTTTCAAATATGATGGAGAGCACAGAGGTGAGGCTGACAGGTCGGTAGTTCCCAGGGTCCTTCTTTCTGCCCTTTTTAAAAATGGGTGCAATGTCTCCCTTTTTCCAGTCACCAGGGACTTCATCTGACCACCAGGACTTTTCAAATATGATGGAGAGCAGCTTGGCAACTACATCAGCCAGTTCCCTCAGGATTCTGGGATGCTCCTCATCAGGTCCCAAGAAGAAATACAAGTTCCAGTGTAGAAGTTATCTGTATTGTGTATGTTCAAACCCAATTTTCAGCAAGCTCAAAACAATCACTTGCAAATTTATACTTATAAAATCTATTTTCAAACCTAGAAAACAATGGCATTGCAAATTACTATTTGCTCAAGAGCGGCAACTGTTTTGAAATAAGAACAACATAGATTGTCAGGTCTTTAAGTAAAGTACAGGGAAATTTGTAGCACAGCTAACATACTGCATAATAAACTGCAATCCTAAAATGACAGGAATTTGTATTTAAAAATGCAGCCTTGATCTCGTTCTCCTGTGTGAGGCTCATTTTTTTCTGGATACTATGTCCTTTCTCGTTGAGCTCAAATAATGATCATGTAAAGATAAGCACAGATTGTTAATGTATTTTGGTTTGGTATATTGGTTAATTTAAAAACATCTCAGCAAGAAACAGGGTGAACAAGGCTATGCTGGTCCAGCAGGTGGTAAAGATCAAAAGTGAAATAAATCAAAGAGGATGTGCAACAGTTGCAGGCGCTATTATATCAACTAGCTTATGATGTGATAGTTGAGGTTTTAACTATCAGTTTCATTAGATGTTACTATTCTTCAACGTAGACAGCTTTGAAGTGAAAACTCCCTTGATGTACGGCCTTGGAAATAAGAGTTCTCAGCTAAAAGAAAATGCCTCCTCCCACATGACAAGCCTGGACTTTTGGTGACATTTCTTCCTTAAAAAGATGTATTTAAAAAAAAAAAAAATTATCATAGTTTATCATTAGTGTGCTTGCTTCTAACAAGTTGGCAAAGAGTCTTCATCTCTTGTTCCAGTTCACCATCACCCACAGAAGACTCTTTGCAGGCAATTACTTTTAATATGAGATCATTTTATTTTCAAAAAAGCATGCTGTTCCTTTGTTTTTAAAAGTTGTACACCTGAAATTCACTATCAATCAAACTAATGCAATGCGCTTGATAGGGTTGTACCTCTTAGAGCAAGCAATTATATTCGGTGACTATCACATCCCGTTCCTTGGGAGGAACTATGCAACTTTTTATTTTCTACCATGGAAGCTTAAGGAATTATATCCAGAGGTCCAGTGTCTCCTGTGGGCAACTGCGAGGCACAAATTAGGATCCTCTTGTGATCACCCACTAGAGCAGCTTCTCTGTATGCACTGCTTTGACTAAGCAGGTGTCCCTGTCATTACTCAGTCACGTAGGAATGAAGATTCCACTGTCTGTAACATGGAAGAGGAGGCGTTTACAGTGTTGCCATGGTCCTGGCTGTTAGGAACACATCACACAACCCCCACGGCACACAGGAACACAGCAGGAGCCAGAAGGGTAGAAGACACACCACATCAAGTAAACCTCACTTCTGCTTCCCAGCACAGAAATAGTCACTCCTGAGATGCCACGGCTGTTTTCCTGATCATCGCAGCGGGGAGAATAAGTACTATTGCTCTGTGCCTTTTCACTAAGAGCGGGCAGAACAGAATAGGTGAAGCGGAGTTCTTTATCAAGAGCCAGCTTGACTGCATGGCTGTGAATTTGCTGCTCAAAGAGAGGACACAACTTTTTCCTCACTGATATCAAATGTAAAAGCAGAAAAGTACTAGGACTTCTTTGTTCTTCCTGGGATAATAGAATTACTCAGGAAACTCAGAGCAGTTTCTAAAATTACATTTCAGTCCCATGTAATCTTAAGATTAATTAACTTCTGTGTTCTTTCATTGCTCCTCTGTGTATAATACTGGTTTATTGACATGTAAATTTGGAGGGGAAAAAAAAACCCTCAGACGTGCAATATCTTTTGCTGCAGAACAGGAAAACTAAAGGAGCGGTCATGCAGTAATTCAATGTACGGGAGTCACAAACTAATATATTTTCCATACACGTTCCCAGACCTCTGCTTATGTGACTGCTGCACATATAAGAACAAGAAAAAACAAATGAACATCAACAAAAAATTGCTTTTGCCTGTACCTCATCTTCAGAAACACAGGGAGATTATTTCTAACGAAAGTTCCCCTTATTCATTTGAAAAACTAATCTGCAGGCAAAACTAAGAAGTCTCTTCCCATCTCCCTCCCACATAGAAAATGTTAGTAATTTTGGTTCAAATACAAATGGATCATTTAAAGCTCAAAACTCGTCCCCCTCTTCCCAATGCCTTCATTTACAGTTCTATGTCAACACCACTGTCTAGCTCTTTGATACGTTGATATACTTCATTTCACACCAATCAATGTACGGAACTGCTTTAAAATGCTAAAATTTTATTTGAGCACAAAAATCATATGACTAAGATGGGTAACTACACCTTCTGTCAGACCAAGCTAGTGGCTTTTTTTGTCTCCTGTTTCCTCTATAATTTTTATTGGAATGGGATGTTTCCACCAGCAGCCACAGAGGTTTTGCTGAAAAAGCTAACAAGATAGAAACAAGCCATAAAAATAGTTACCATATGGTAGAAAATACGCAGAATGGATTTAAACATCTTAAAACATATCTGCACTTCACATTTTGAACAGGAATTTAAAACAAGCATACCCCATCCCAGTCCATATACGTAGGTATTAAGGTACTGCAAATCCTGTCCTCAGTGAAATGCTATGACCCTGTTCTGGACAGCGTCTAATCCCAGCGCTTTTTCAAACTTCATCAGTCATCGATGTCTCACCTGGCTCTCACGACAAACCCTGCTCAGCCATGCACACAAATCGTGATTTGTGGTTCAGCCAGGTGATAGGATGACAAGAGGCTGTGTATGTCTCATTGAAACACGAGGCCTGTGTTCTTGATGTTCTTGCAGAGTTAAAACTAACAGACTTGCAATGTGCTGGCATCTCTGCAGAGTGACAGTCCTTGCAGCGCCTCAGCTGCAATCTCTTTGACTTGGATGTAACTGCTGCTGATCTTCAAAGTGGTGTAAAACCGTATAATTGATCTTCTCTGTGTATCAGGATATGTCCAATGCTAGAATGTATCTTTTTCACTGCGCAGTCTGAACTATCCATCCAAAATAGTGCAAAGCTCCATTTATTTGGCCATTACTTGGCTGGGGGAAAGGGAGATCTATGGAAGGTTTAAAGTAGGGAAATACTAAAGAACAAGCATATAAGTAACAGAAACTTAACATGCTCCTTTAATACAAGACTCTAGTTATAGAGATGTGCTTCTATCTTATTTCTAGCAGATAATTTCCAACTCCTCTTATTTGTCCTCTTGTACGCTTGTATTGGCAGCAGTCTCTGCAATGCACAGTTAACCACAGATGGCAGGGCTCCAGCCTCAGGTGTAAGATTCTGAGTTATAACATAAAAATAAATCTTCCCGTACCCTAAAGCAGAGCTGTGAAACTTGGTTTTATAGTGAGTGCTACTTTATGTATTTAGCTTGAAAGGCAATGCCACTCTAAATAAGGATGCAGGAAAGGACAACGCGATCATACATTGAAGCAACAAGTCTTTTCATAAACAATTTAGCTTTGTATTTATTCCAAATGACACCAACCTCAACTTTCTCAGCATCCATCAGTAAGATTATGATTCATATGTTTAAAAATCAAGTTTTAAAATAATTTCAGGTTTTCTTTGTAAGAATATTTATAATCAAAGAAATGACTCACTGTCTCCAAAATCAATTAAAAAAATAATCAGAGTACACTATCTAACTATGCAAAACCTAGATGAGAGGAGTTATTTGACTGCAAAGGACAAAGTCATAACGAAATGTTTTCTTCTGGGCATACAAAAGACTTTCATTTAAATAAATAAAAAAAAAAAAATTGTCAAGGATTAGGG
>NW_010431064.1:100310-101717 GCF_000710305.1 Buceros rhinoceros silvestris | reverse complement strand
CGAGCCCCGGTGTTGGGTGCCCTCAGACAAACCACCTCTTCCCACCTTCCAGGAACGCACTGGAGCCACAGGGTCTTCCAGGGCTTCTTGAGTAGTAGGAGCAGGAGGTGCCCCCTGACCCGCTGCTCGGTGCCTTGGACCGGGAGCAGGACTACTGGCCATGCACGCCTTGGCGGGCGGCGGGTCCCTAATGTGGTGCTGGCAAAGTGCTCCTTATCCAGCAGCCAAGGTAAGATGCAGCGTTTTCAGGTGAGGGCCGTGTTGGAAGGGGCGCCGAGAGCTTTTGGAGAGTTAGGGTTTTCATCTCCTCATCACAGGGGAAAGTAAAACCCAGCAAAGCAAACGTAGGAAGCTCAGAAGTGCGTATCAAGCAATCCTGTCTCTGAAAGAACAGAACGGTGTAAAACTGCCTGCAGAAAGGCACTGGCCTCCAGGAGAAAACGCAAACAGTAAATGCACAAGTTAACTGCGTTGGGCTCTCGCCTCTCTCCAGTGCCCAGGAACTGGTTGTTGCTCCTCACCTGTCCCCTGAAACGGCCAGCGCTGACGTAGGCCCCACTATAGAAACACACGTTTGGATAACTGCGATGGTGTGCTGGAGTGTGCTGAAATTCATAACATGGATTTCTTTGGACTAGTTATTGCGGAGTAACAGGAGCAGCTGTTGGAGACGAACGCTGTGGGCAGCGTCCAGCTACAGCAGAGTAAGAGAGTGGATCATCAGTAACAAACCACCTGGATTTCTTGAGGTTCCTTTCGAGCCCCTGCCCCAAAGCACAGCTGTAGTACCCTTGCTGAACAGACACCGAGCGATCCAGAGAGGAGCCTCCCTGCGTGTGTGGCTGTACAGAATGGCCACAGCCCCTGCAATCAGCCCTGTCCCTCGGGCAGCTCTGCAGCCCCTTCCCCGGGGCAGGCCTCAGCTGACCAGCTCTTGCTGCATGGTGTCACACAGCGTTGGTGCCAGCACCAGGGACAGACCTGACATCGCTGAAAATTACCCCGGTTCTCCACTCTCGGGAAGGCCAGGCCCGCACCGTGAAGCACAAAGCCGAGACAAACACCTGCTCAGTGGAAGCGTTGGAGCGCGTTTGGTGCTGCCCCAGAACACCAGGTAACAGGCGTTCTCTGAAAGGAGCCTTCTGTTTCCTGTCCAATTCTTTGTCCGTCCTCGCCAGCATTTTGGTTTGATCTCGGTGTTTTTCTGGGGAATGGGAGCACTTTTCAGTAGGTGCTCTCCACACCTACAGTGCAGGCACGCGCAGCGTTCTGGTTCTGAGCAGAACCAGCTGAGTCGTTCTGCAGGGAGCCGATGCTTTCAGCAAACGCCCCATCACAGCTCAGACTGTAATGAGGGGCCGGTACGAGTGTCTTCACGCAGAAGAACAGCCACAGAAAGGAGCAGCA
>NW_010431064.1:99648-100201 GCF_000710305.1 Buceros rhinoceros silvestris | reverse complement strand
AGTGGACAGGGTTGGTGGAGCGGTTCCAGCAGAGAAGCGACAAAGAAGAGAAGAGCTCCTCTTGGCAGCTCTGCTGGGCATTCGAAGGAGTAAAAGCTCCTGAGAAGGAAGGCTGACAGCCAGTACAGACTGGGGTTGTGACAGGGAGGTGTCTGCTGGGACACCTCCTCTGAAGGGTGTAAGTTTCCCCTGAACTGAGAGACATCCAATTCTTCAGAAGCCTGAGGAGGAAAACCTGGGACTGTGCTCTGTGCCACCGTTCATGACTCCCAAGTACAAGCGTAGGACTCAGCCTTTTATGGGTTGTAGGTCCATATCCAGCTCTGCCAGGTCCTTTCCTCCGGACCTGACCACCTCAGGTGCCCAAGCTGTTTCCCTTCAGTGGCTCATGATGAGAACAAATCCACCTTGTCAACATCTCTGTCACCTCTGCCATTCTCAGGCTTAATCTCAATGACTCATAGAATCGAATCACCAAATGCTTTAGGTAGGGTTCGGAGGGTTCAGAACCCACCCAGTGCAACCCCCTGCAGGCAGCAGGTACATCTCCAAC
>NW_010431064.1:93281-99162 GCF_000710305.1 Buceros rhinoceros silvestris | reverse complement strand
TAACCAGCCCCTCCCCAGCTTTCTCAGAGGCCCCTTGAAGCACTGACAGGCTGCACTAAGGTCTCCCGGCAGCCTTCTCCTCTCCAGGCTGAACCTCCCCAGCTCTCTCCCCTCTCCTCCCAGCAGAGGGTTCCACCCTCGGGTCATGCCTGTGGCTTCCTCTGGCCCCGCTCCAGCAGCTCCGTGTCTCTGCTGGGCTGAGGAGCCCAGAGCTGGACCCAGCCCTGCAGGGGGGTCTCCCCAGAGCAGAGTGCAGCAGAGGGGCAGGATCCCCTCCCTCCACCTGCTGCCTATGCTTCTCCTGATGCAGCCCAGAATAAGGAGTCAAAGTTTTTCCGAAACAGAACAGAAACTGTTTGGCAGTTGAGCAGGGAGCTGCGTCTTGCTGAGCACCTTAAGGTCTTGGTTTTATCCAATCTTGTGAATGCAAGGTACCTCATTCCTTTAGGCGATGAAGCTTTGGACAGTGTCACTGAAGGTGACTTTATCCTGGGATATGTTTTAATGTTCTCAAACCCCAGATGCCTAAGGCACGTGTGTGTGAGGGTAAGAGAAAAGGACCCATAGGTGCAGAGTGAGCAGTTAGTCATATTCACACAAACCCTCATTCTTTCTCCTCCCAAAAAGAGAAAACCTGCCTGTCGGGTATCCTGTTAAAATTCTTTTCCCAGAAGAGCTCTCTCAACACAGAGTGGTTCTCCCTCGTGGCAGGCTCTGCAGCCCACCGAGGATTCCCACTGCTCGTCCAGGGAAGATAAATCTGGACAGGGTAAACGGAGCCTCCTGAGGATTTATCGGGACACTGGAGACACGAAGCCCCGGCTTTGCGAACACACGGGGTCTGTCTGACATGCTTTTCATGTGCGAGACGCATGTTGTGTTCTCTTCCGGATGATGTAATCCTCAGGGTGACCCTCATGTGCTTTTGCCATCATATGACACTCCACCAAATGCACAAAGTTCCTTTGTGTGCAGAGCTCTTATTTATAACTCTCAGGATTTTCATCAGAGCCTTTTTCTCCTTGCTGAAGAGACCACTCTTCCGTTGAGGATGAAGGTCTGGCGGTTACTGTAACACGATTTCTGAGAATTTCTGCAGTCCCGTTTGTGTGAGATTGAATCTGAGCTTTCTGGGTTGTAGAGGAAAAACACCGCTTGATTTCTCATTCACAATGAGATTCAACCAGCAGCTGCACGAGAAGAATTAAAATTTATGGCAGCACTGGCACCGATTCTGTTGCTTTCACTTTAAATCTGCAAAATGATTCATCAAAGGTAGCTTTGAAGGGGAAATATTTTTAAGCTGAAACCATACCGAGGTAGGGTTTGGGTTTTTTTAATGATACCTTAGGTAAAAGCAAGTTTATTCCCTCTTCACCAACCCCAGTTACCAGAGCAGCCAGGAATCCAGAGGAGAAAACCACCGAGACACACAAATACGGAGCTGCAGACAAGAGCACAGCAGTTCTCCACTCGGGACACGGGTCTATGCTCTGCCGTGAGATTTTT
This sequence comes from Buceros rhinoceros silvestris, assembly GCF_000710305.1. Taxonomy (NCBI): domain Eukaryota; kingdom Metazoa; phylum Chordata; class Aves; order Bucerotiformes; family Bucerotidae; genus Buceros; species Buceros rhinoceros. The sequence continues at coordinate 97,653 of NW_010431064.1, read as the reverse complement.
AGTGCAGAGTGGAACAGTCTGTATTTTCTCCCCACTTCATAAAGGAGTTGACCGTGAATACTGACGTGGGCTTGTGTGCAGAACCAGTGGGAATCCTCCTGAACCCTGAGGCATGTCACACCCCGGGCTTTCCAGTGCCACCAGCGTTCTTTATACACTGGCTCCACAGATTGTTTGTATAAATTGATTCAGATCCTCTTAAGGGAACAGACATCAAAACTGTCACCTGGACCCTCTGAGAGCAGAAGTTGGTTCATGTCACAGACAGTGAATGATCAGAGTGTGTCACCTCTTCCCAGAGCCTAACACAACCAACCGTGTTCTTCCTGGAGTCCTCGAGGAAGGCAGAGAGCCATCCTTTGTCCTTTAAATGCTGGTCTGCCATAATCCTGAGGCCCTCATTCCCTGTCAAATAACAAGGGTGGCGGATCCACTCGCTGTCTTCTGGGGCCAGTGTGAAATGAGAGTGGGTCCTGGATCACTAGGAGACTCCTAAAATCCTGACCAGAAAAGCTACACTTGAAGCGTGACTGTCCATGCTCCGAGGAGAGGCCAATGAGAACGAAGCGGTGTCACTGACCTGGGGACCTGAAGGCCCATGTGTGTGGCAGCCAGCAGACCATCATCTCACGGTGCGCATCTCTGTTTGCCAGCCACGACCGGGGCTCCGAGGCCAAACTCAGGACAGGACCCAGCAGCGTTGCAGGAACTCCGCGTGTGTCCGGGATTCTGTTTGCAGTGGGTTTGCACGGGTGCTTTCAGCCTACTGAAAGCTGCAGACTGCCAGACATGTATTCGTCTGCAGAACCAGGGATGAACCCAGTGACCCAGAAGGTCCTTTCAACTCCCACGTTCACCATTTATTTTGTATCGCGTTATAAAGTACATGAGGAGTTTCAGCTTGTCACCACTCGGTTAAACCCTTCCAGACAACACTGACTTTCACACTAGCCTCAAAACCAAGGTATCCTCCATGGAGTCATCGGACGTGGCACCTGCACTGGGAGTGGTATTGTTCAAACGTAACGTCCCTCAGGAACATAAACTCCATTATTCAAAAGGAAAAGGACGCGAGTACCTAAATACTCGTAGCGTTGAGCAGGATTTAGGCTCAGCCTTTTCAGAAATTATTAGTTACCTAATTAAAAAATCCAAAGGGCATCGTAGATTCTACCCCAAAGTCTGTGCAGTACTGTGGGCGGACCCCGGCAGGTCCGGGAAAAAGCCTAATTAGCCTAAGTAGAAAAGAATCAGTCAGCAGCCTGTAAAAAGAAAAAAAAGGTGTAGGGAGGTGTGTCGTTTGGGAAGAGACAGAGAGGCTGGGTCAGTGGGTGACTGGAGAACTGGCTTATCTCTGGGCAGGAGAGTGAACTTGAAACCAATCCAAGGAGGGCAGGTAAAGTAAACACTGTACTGGAAAAGTATAAAACAGTTTGATAACAGAGACTACGCACTTCTTTTCAATAAAGGCTTTGTGTGCACACAAGCAGTTTGTCGCGTTTGTCCGTCCTGACCTTTCGCGACACAGTACCCTAAAACCTGCCAAACAGAGATTCTGCCAGTTTGCAGCTTTGATCGGAGAGGTGCTCAAACCGGAACCTCTGGTGAACAAGAGGGACAAATACTGTTTTTCTGGGCACCATTAGATCAGACTTTTACTCCAGCTTCGGCCTGCAGGGGTTAGAAATGTTGACTCTTGAGAGATGCCCAGTGGTCTGGCAGACAACAAGATTTAGTTTTAAAAGGAAGAGAGAATGCCAGCATTTGATTTTTGTCATCTGGTCAATGTCAATCTGGGTTCGGAAACTACCCCCAGAAACTACCCCTGACTTATCTGGAGTTCTGATAAAGACATCCCCATCTCCTTTCTGTATGTCACTCTAAAGACATCACATAAATTACGTAATGATTTCTGGTGACCTTGACTATGGGTGACCTTGCAGAGCGGTGGAAACCAAGGTATTTAGTAGGACTTCTTTACTCTGAAAAAAAATCACCAGCCCGGTTAGTTCAGTATTGATGTAACTCTCACTAAATCATCCAGCATACAAACAGATGTCCCTCAGAAAGAGATTCTTTGACCCTTCATGAGAATACAAAGAGGTTCTTACACAACAACATTCTTCAACGGTCATTGATAAAAGGTGCAAACCAGCCACTGTCAGCTGCTCTCCTCACAGACCTGGTCTGTGGGTTACCAGTGGCATCAAGAATTACCCACGACTTACTCCTGCAGCCCTCAAAGCTGCCCTCACAACCACGTCGTAACATGGTGATAAGGACAGTTTCGCCCAGCCCATGGCTGGGCTTAGCAAGTCATAAAGCAGAAGGGCAGAGGAGGCTCTCTGTAATGTTCCTGCCCTGCAGTGACACGCCTGTTTTCTGTCACACGGGAGGTCTTGTGCCACATCTGTCCCCAGGAGAGCAGGCAAGTAAACCCGCAGTCAACTTGCATCTCCTGTCGTCGAAGAGCCAGGTGGTCGCTCCTTCCGCAGGGTCCACCGGGTAGGCTGAATCAGCATCAGCCTCTGGTGGGACCTCTTCACCAAGAGCTTTGAAAATCTAACCTAACTTACATCCTTGGATCAAGCTGGAGCTTCCTTGAAAGTCACAATCTGCAAGTGGGTTTTTAGCCGAAGGACGTTTATTCCTTGATCTTTGTCTCCTTGATTATTCAGTAGGTGCAATTGTTACTGGTGCACACATAGATACACTTAGCAGGCAAGAGGTGCTGGACTGTCTGTCTTTACCCCTCTGTTTTCTTAGAGGTCACTGCGATGAGAAAAGGGAGGCTGCAGGCTCATGGCCTTAACACCGGGTCCGTGTGTGAGGCTTAAACACACCAACTATTCTACCACACGACTTTACTCATGAGGGGAAAACTGCAAGGGCAGATGAACTACAGACCCAAGCATGGAGTCTCTGGTGGAGTTTCTTTAAAGTCTTTCCTGGAGCACTATTAGCCTATTGTCAATTAAACAATAGAACTATGGACTCCTCGGGATGTAGCAGGTCCGTCTCCTGTTGAGAAATGACGCTGATTTCAGCAGGTACGTCACTGGAATTGATTACTGCAGTTTCTACAGGAGCACTGGGCAGCAACACCTGACAAACTAATGGAGCTGGGCTTTTCATTTCGGTACTCAGCATTCAGTCACCTAAACCCCTCTTTGTCAATGTTATTAGTATTAATAACCGAGTAACCTAACCCAGACTTTTCCCCACCACTTCCAGAAAGGAACAAAACACATCTGTGTGTAAATCCTGTGTGCAAAAGAGAGGAAGACTCCACCTCTGTGAAGAGTGAACTATTAAAAAAGGGAGAAGTGGCGGTGTTAGTGCAAGCCCTGAATTTCAGGTCCTTTCTGTGTATTTATCAAATTCCCTTGAAACATTCTGGGTCCAGTTCGAGCACATCTCTATGGACGGATCCGCATCTTACCATGATTCAGTAGCAAAGTTCTATCCTCTTTTTCTTTCCTTTGTACCTTACTGCTCCCCACTGAAGTCCAGCTTTCCATTCAGTCTGCCGCAGAGACAGGCTGTTCGGCACTGGCGCTTGTGTCTTACAGGACAGTAAAAGCCTCTGTGGCATTATTTCTCTATCATGAGGAGTGATAGTAACCAAAGAGAGACCCCACGAGTTCAGGTCCAGTGCAGAAGAGAGCAATCAGCTAGACATGTCTTCCTTCATAACTTTTCAGACTAGTTGATCATGTTGTGATCAGACACTGGATTTTCCTGCCATCACTGACAAGGAGAAAAAAAAGATCTGTAAGGAAATGGCCTTTGAGGGCACCATGAGTAGGGCACAAAACCAAACCCAAAGCTGTCGCTTTGTCTCGGAATGCCTCAGCGCACAGCAGAGCACCTTCCCCAAAACCTAGGTTGAAGCAACCTAGAACAGAATCAGCAAGAAATGGCCAATGAGGAGATCAGAGACACGGGAACTGACCATCGCTCCACAAGGGAGAGTAGCTCAGGGCTGGCAGGAAGTCTCCCATCAGCTCTCCACCTTTTCCTGATCAGTTGCAAAGCAAGTGCAGGTTCCTGGTCTCTGGCTCCTAAAGACAATGATGGCATGACAGGGAGGAGAGCCAAAGCGCAACAGCTGCCGTGGAATTCCACATTTCAGCCTCTTGTCTCTGCCGCGCACGCGTGGCCATGCCATCCACTAGATACGGAGATTTATGACTTATTTCGGTAGTTTCAGCTTGTTCCTCTCTGCACAAGGGGACTCCACGTCTGCAGCAAGACCCTCTGCTGCGCTTGCCTGGCTCCTTACCTTTCATAAAGCCCCTGCGCAAGCCAGCGATGCTGCCACGTGGTGAGCTGGAAATACGCCACAGTGCTCAATTACCTGCACCCAACC
>NW_010431064.1:91774-93152 GCF_000710305.1 Buceros rhinoceros silvestris | reverse complement strand
CCATGTCCCCCCCCCCCCCCCCCCCCCCCCGAACAGGCTGCGGTCTGCTGTACGCACCCACGACGAAATCTTGGCCGTGCTGTTCTGGAACCGTGCTCTCAGACTCCGGGTTAGGGATGGGTGAAGTGGAAGAGGCAGGCTGAGCTCCCACGGGTTGACAACCACGCGACTAAACCTGTTGACCCACTGTGCAGCTGGAGACGCAGTTTTGGCCGGCCCCAACCCCCTCGCTCCTGAGCATTACAGCAGGTAGGGCAGGCTGCTGGCCACGGCAGGTCCAGCGCAAGCCCACCGGAGTTGCTTACGTGGACTGCTGACAAATGTCACCCCCTCAGAACCAGGATGAGTTACCAGCAGGGTCAAAAAAAGACCCGTAGAAAAACGTCTTTGTGCTTGTGGTTCCAGTTCACGTCGTCACGTGGTTCTCGGGGTGATCGGTCGTGGCATTCGGGGCGCTTTGTGTTCCACACCTGCCGAGCTGGCAGCACGTTGGAGCAGCGACAAACACGTTCATAGAATCATAGAATCATAGAATCATCTGGTTGGAAGAGACCTTAAAGATCATCGAGTCCAACCGTTACCCCTGCACTGCCAGGGTCCCTACACCATGTCCCTCAGCACCACATCCACACGGTTTTTAAACACTTCCAGGGATGGGGACTCCACCACAGAGGAGTGTGAAAAGCGACGGAGAACACTAGCAATGCTACACCCGGGAAGAAGCGGGGGAGGAAGAATTCTGGAGACAAAGGTCCAATCTGTTAGCATGAAAGAAACGTGACCGATTCCGCTGTGCTCCAGCTCCCCTTTCTGCCAGCCAGGGGTGTGCGGGGAGCGGCTCTGGACCGCGCTGCCATCTCGCGTTTGCCAGGCTCAACTGCTCCAGGAGAAAACCGTCGAGGAGCCGCCAGCAGAGATACTGTGTGTTCAAGTGCCATGAGCGCGTCCCTTCTGCCCTTCTGACCACATTGATCGGAGCGGGAGGATGTCACACAGAGCTGTGAACTGGACACAAAGCTGTTAACGTGGTCATGGCAGGAACATACCCTTACCCTGGAATTAAAGAGTTAACAACGATGAAACACCTCTACAAGGCTGCAAAAGCCGGAGAGGAAAGAATTCCCAGGGCATCCAGCTTCTTCCCAGTGAGCTTCGGTCACTTACCTGTGGTTTTGTTTTTAAAATGTTTTAACCTTCATAGAATCGAGTCACAGGACGGTTTGGGTTGGGAGGGACCTTCAGAGCCCACCCAGTCCAACCCGCTGCAGGGAGCAGGATCATCTGCACCCAGAGCCCCAAGGGCCAACCTGACCTGGGATGGTTCCAGGAATGGGGCTTCTCCCACCTCTCGGGGCCCTTGTCCTGTCCCCACAGCTCC
>NW_010431064.1:88542-91186 GCF_000710305.1 Buceros rhinoceros silvestris | reverse complement strand
ACGGGGGCCTTCTGGGCTGTAAGCGCACATTGCCGGCTCACGTCCAGCTTTTCACCCAGCAGCACCCCCCAGCCCTTCTCCACAGGGCTGCTCTCCAGCCCTGCACCCCCCGTGCTGATACTGGGGGTTGCGCCAACCCAGGGGCAGGACCTTGACCTTGGCCTTGTTAATCCTCAGGAGGTTCTGACAGGCCCACTTCTCCAGCTTGTCCAGGTCCCTCTGGATGGATCCCATCCCTCAGGTGTGTCCCCGCTCCACGTACCTTGGTGTCATCTGCAAACTCGCTGAGGGTGCACTCGATCCTGCTGTGTCACTGATGAAGATATTGAACAGCACTGGCCCCAGTACAGACCCCTGAGGGACACCACTCATCACTGGGCTCCATGCAGAGATTGAGCCATTGACCACTACCCTCTGGATGTGACCATCCAACCAGTTCGAACCAACTGGTGTTCTAAAGGCTAGACCTCAAAATCAGCCACTGGCACCAAGTTTAACCACCTGTATTTGGGCTTCTCTGGTGTTTTGTGGTTGTTTTTTTCCTTGTATCCTGGTATCTGGAAAGGGCTCTTGAAAAGATAGGAACAAGATTCCTCTCCCATTCTGGATTCTCCTCCCTCCTCTTAGACCACAGTCAATCTTAATTCGCAGAGCTGGGCTGACAGAGAGCTGCTCCAGACCTTCAGCAGTTCTGTAACCAGCAGAGCACGAGGGGGCAGAACTGGACATTCGGCGCTTTCAGCACACACGCCATGCAGAAAAAACAGTTCAGATCTTCAATGGTGGCCAGGCTTGTAAAAACGTTATTTAATGGGCACCTTCATACCACCCTGGTCCTCCAGCCACACTGTGTAAACTGATCTACTAGTACAAATTCTAACTTGTCTCTCCTAATTTACGCCTCGATTTGCTGGGCACTAGCAATAAAACTCGCTCCAGCAGGGTCAGAGACCTGCCGCGTCTCCAGCGCGCAGGTGTCCTGCCTAGCCAGGACCTGCACTCTTGCCTCCTCTTGTCTCTTGAAGCTTGCTTGGAAACACTTTCTTCACCCTGTTCACATCAGTTTGAGACTGCCCAGGACAAACAGCTACCCAGCAGCCCAGAGCCCACAGCCCCTGCAACCCGTCTCTGTGAACACACCACCTGAGCAGACGTACACCACCACCGAGACGTGACGTCCTAGCCGTGCGCCCCAGACACAGGCCAGTGGTGGCACTTCCATGAGGACACTGCGGGCTCTAAATGGAAATGGTAGAGCTGGGCACCACGTGCTTATCACGATGATGTCAGAGCTGTGAATATTAAGTTCTAAAACACTTGGGACTGGCCATCGTGTTACTTGTACCAGCCTTGAGGCTCCCTCTCTTGGACCTGTCCTGCGCTGCCTGGCTCTCTTCCCTCTGGAATTCCCTTCTTTCGCTCTGTCCGTGACTTCCTGCACAACTTCCAGAGGGTACCGGAGGTCACAGACCTCCCCAGCCCTCCCGGGAGCGTGGCCATTGCTCAGTAAGGTATCGCAGTGTCTGGGCTACCTGAGCTTTGGAAGCTGGTGCTGAGAACCTGGCATGGCTGGTGGCTGGGGCAGCAAATTCAGCTCTCATGTAACAACACAGAAACTAATTCAGCTGAAACCACGTTTAAAAGCAACCAAATCCGAGGCCACTCTCCAGTGTATCTGCTCATACTTGCTGTTGACAGGCAGGTAGGTCTGGCTCGGTGTAGACTGACCCAGATATTAATTAGAAGAAGAATCTTGATACGCTTTGGCAGGAAATCATTCTATGAACTGAAGCTTAAAGAAGGAGGATTGCGCCACCCAGGAGACTTGCATGAGGCATTCTGAAACCACACACAAAAGTGTCTGAACGTGCCAGGGAAGAGACTCCTCTCCCGCACGTGCTCCTGCCTCTCTTGCACTCTCTCTGCACCCTTCTGTGCCTCTCCCCCACCCCGGCGGTTGGTGAGCGCGCTGGCTGCTCCCGGAAAGGCGGAGCAGCACACACGGTGCAGTCCCTGCTGCCAGACTGCGCCCAGTCGCCAGCTGCTGGGTTGGAATTGGGTTGTTCCCCAGCTTGGTGCCAAACTATCCCTGTCCCCAGCAGCTCCAGCTGCTCCAGGCTGCTCAGCAGGCCTTCCCAACCCATTGCTGCCATTTCTCCTTGCTGCCTCCCATACTCGTGCATGCCTCCCGCTCTATTTTCAGTTGGTTTTTTAATCTGCTTCGTGGTTACAGCCTTTCCCCCTGCTTTCCCGTTTCTCCTCCTGCCACTGCCCCTTCTCTCCCCCCCACACAGCACTTCTTCTGTGAATAGGTATTTGGAACTGGACCAGTGGCTGCTTTTGCTCACCTTTTCCTGCATCCATGAAAGCCACGACGATTCCGAAAGAGCAGACTGATGAAAACCGGCCTTCAGAGGAGGCGGAGAAGCACCAAAGACAAACATTCCTCCTCCAAAGACAAAGAGATGGAAGAAGATGACGTGTTTGCTGCCCCTTTGCTAGCAGATGCTCTGTCAGGCTTCTCCCAGGCACTCTGAGCTCCACAGGTATGATGGAGTGGCCAAAGCGACAGTCTCACTTTGGGAACGGCCTTCTGAAGAGAGTGAAGAGTCTAACCCAGGTCAGGAAGAGAGTCAGGGGAGCT
>NW_010431064.1:73699-88430 GCF_000710305.1 Buceros rhinoceros silvestris | reverse complement strand
ATAACAGTGACTCCAAGAGTGACAAGGAACAGAAGAGTGGGGAAGAGGCAGGTGTTTGTACTGTACTTTCTGCTGCTTCACCAGCTTCTGCCACCGGACTAGAGCGGCGGCACACGAACATCCTCCCGAGCCCCCAGCCCTTCTCTGGGCTGTAAGAGCCCTTCTCTCGGGTTCTGCTGTCAACTGCCGGTAACTGCAGGGGGTTGTGACCACCACAGGGAGCCCAAATACGTGCTTCCCTGCTTCCGTGAAAGAGCCTCAGCCTCTCCGTAACAGCTCTTAGAAGCGTCCTCAGCTGTTCCACCCTGCGTTGTTCCAATGAAAGCCTGAACAAGCTTTTAGCAAATATTTTTTTTTACAGAAAGCAAACAGGCAATCAGAAAAGAGAGAGATAGATAGTCCTATGTTATTTAAAGAAAAAAAATACCCTGGCTTTCCTCCATAGGCACAAAGGTGAAAGGCAGAGGTGCAGCCCTTTTCTCCTCCCCTGCCATTCTAGTATCGCACCCAAAAGCAGTAACGTAAGAAACCCACAAACCCTGAACACCCCTATCAGCGATGCAGAGCCAGCAGGTGCCTTCATTGGCAGCCTATAGGAAGGGGCAATTCAGAGACATCTAGAAGGTGCCACCATCTCTGATGAATCTCCAGCAGCATCACAGAAGGTGCCAGCCATAGTGAACCACCTGTAAACGAGCCCGCTGGGCTCCCAGGGTAACAGACTTTGCTTCTGCGACTACAAAACCAAATTACACGGTGCCTGAAACCAGGATTTGTTCTTGATCCAGCTGGTTCCTAAAGTAAAGTCAGCAAAGACCAAAGCAGATACTCAGTGGCTGCTCAGCAGCTTGCACAAAGCCAACAGCAGGACAGGAACCTGCAAGAGAGAAGCGGTGCTTGTGTTCAGGGCAAGGTCTGAAGGCCAGCAGCCACCCTGCCAGGGAGAACAGGATCCTGGGCGCTGGCTCTTCTGGGCAGGCTGGAGCTCTCTGCTGAGCCTCCAGCACCTGCACTAACAAAACCCAAACGCGCCACCCCACGCAGGAGGAGCACGCAGGTACTGGCGATAGCTGACTCGGAGGAACCCTGTCCCTGGGGAGAAAGACAAAAACAGGAACCTGTTCTTCCGAACCAAATCTGTCTCTGAAAGGTGTCAACAAATGCCGTCCCCACCCAAACTAGGCACAAGCCCAGGCTGTTCCTTAGACCCAGGGAGTGTCACGCTTTACAAACCCCCTCCCAAAGCATCCACTCAACCGTTTTCTCCCGGACTGAGACACCAGGAGAGCTACTGACCCCTGCTCTCGCCTTTCTCATTAGCTTTGTAAAGGCTCGTTGTTCAGCTGACGATAATGGGAAGCCAATGTTCCACTGCTGGATCCAACACTCTGCTCTTTATCCCTTGATAAAGTCTTGAGCTGCAATAATTTGAGTTCCAGGGCAGAACCACACAGGAAAATAAGCTAAATAGCATCTGAGATCAGTAGCAGCTGCCTGAACGGTTGGTTATTGGATGTCGTTGGGAGCAAGGACACAAACTGTCCTGATTAGGAACAGTCTTATCTCCAGAAATTAAGGGAGAAAAGTTGGTGAGTATGAAACTGCCACACCGAGTGTTTTCCTTGGCTTTGAGTTAGCCTGCACCGGAACACCCGAGTCCCTCCGATTCCTGAGTGAGAACCAGGGAGCAGGTTACAAGGGGAAGATGAAGCAGAAACTCTCACTTTGCTGTTGAGCCATACAAAGTAGCTCATCCTAAACCGAACAGCTCTTCTTCCTTCTCTCCTCACACTGAAATATGGAGCGGTGCGATTCCTCAAACGCTGTCTGAAAGCAGAAATATTCTACAGAGACCTGCTCTTTGGCTAGGTGCGACCTCTTTATCACAGAGCGACTAAACCACCCGACGGGCAGCCTCTCCTGCCTGTTCGGGACGTTACAGCGCGTAGCAGAGGACACTCACAACTCTCACATCCGCCTGCTGACGTTTTTCAAGTAAAATCAGAGATACTTAAAAAAAAAAATATAAAATCTGCTCAAAAGTTTGGCAGCATCGAGAACTGGGCAGGTGCATTCCTGGCCTTGGCAGAGTGTCCTTCTGCCCCGACACAGGTTCAGGGTAAAGCCGCAGAGTTTGCACCTTTTGCCCGGAAGCCATTGCCAGCTCAGTGAACCAGCCTGGCCGCCTCCTGGCTGAGCTGGTGGAGATCTGGAGATCTTCGAGCTCCAGCCCAGCTGCCACTCACTTTGCCGGTGTGAGGCTGCCTCCAGCTTTGCTCACGTATGTCGCCTCCCTCAGCGAGCGGGACATTACCCAGAGCATCCTGGTCAGCTGTCAGCGTACGTGAGGTTTGAAGTGCATTTCAGCCGTTCTCTCATGTCCTCTCCAGCATCATCACAGAAAACCGCTTTCAGTACGCTGCTCCCTCTTGGCAGATTGTCAGTACTTCAGAGACAGTCCACTTTAATTCTAGACGCAGGTCCAGCTTGTTTGTTTGTTGGCTTTTTCTTTTCTTTTTCTAAACCCAGGTACTGGATCTGAGACATTTTCCAACCCCTTCACTTGGCCAAACCTGATGACTTAGTGCAGAGCAGCATGTCCCAGAGCTGGGTGAGGAGGGGCTGGCCAGTGCAGATGCAGTGGTCGAGGTCAGCTCTCAGGTCACCATGGCGACACCACGTTCAGCATAGGAGGGAAATGAAGTTCCCACTGCAGCGGCAATGGCTCCTTCTGGTGGCAAGCCAAACCCTCTCCTTTACCGGAAAAGGACAGTGACTCTTGGGGAAGAAGAGACAGGAAGAGGGTGAAGTCATCTTCTGAGGAGTTTGTACTCCAGTGTTTTTCCCAGCAACCACAAACGAACACTTGCTCGAAGCTTCAATAGATGAACACCCAATATACCAAATAATCAGACTCAAAATAATCCCGTTACTCATATACCCAAAATAATTGCACCAATTAGCTGCCCTGCTGGGGTGTGAGCTCACAGAGGTCACCCTTAGAGCCTGTCACTGTTTCTGCTGCTGTGTCTTGGGGGGGAGGAAAAAGACCATTTCCTGGTCCTGTAGGTCAATTTCCATCGTCAGGCTTTAGAAACACAAGAGTGTGAATGTACCTTTGAACTGTAACTTCTGCAGATACTCGAGTCACACAGCTGAACCATCTTAACCAGTGGGATCTCCCAAAAGCACCTATGTCTTCATTTTCTTCGCCTTCATCCCACAAAACCAGCTACAGGGGGACCTTTGGGTCTGCTCTCTCTATCTTCAGGGACCCAAGGACATCTGAAGTCGGTCCTGTCCCTCCTCTGGAGGGGGACAGCAGCTCGCGTTCAAGTCTTACTTGCATGAAACAACTGAATCACCATTGAACTATTGAATCCACAGCAAGCGGGGGTGTTACATCAGCCGGCAGGTTCCTTTCCAGGAGACTAAACACAGCAACATCTGCAGCCTGGAACGTAGCTGCTGACCCACCTCCCAACCCAGCACAGTGACATTCCCTCCAGGCACTGCATTTTTTTTCTGCACAGAGTCAAAGAAATGGATGTCTTCACTAATAGCATTCACTAGACAAGCTTTTAAACTAAGTATTCCCCCTCTCTTGTATTTTTGTACTACAGCATTTTTGCATCACACTTTTCCTACTTCAGCAGGTCTGTTCTTGTTCTTCAATCATTTGCATGCACAGGTGTTTAAAATGTTTATTTTAAAATGTATAAAATGGTTTTCCCTTGGATCACGCTGCAGATAAAGCTCCCATGACAGCGAACGCAGAAGGACACAGTGGGGGCAGGTGTCCCAGCAACCCCGCTCCGCTAGGTCACTGCGCTCACCTCTGCAGGCTGTTTCCATGCCCGAGGCCAGGCTGTCATGCTGCTCCCGGCGTCACACGAGCTGTGCATGAGCTGCTGTAACGCCACTGACTGCTGCCAGGCCAGGCAACAGCAGAGCCGTTCTAGGAACCCGCCCGGGGACAGCAGAGCTGTCAAACACACTGTAAACTGTATGCTCTGTTTCTAGGGGCCACCATCAACTCATCAAACCGGGAATACCCTCGTACCAGACTCTACACACGCTTCAGGGGGTGTGCGTGAGTGAGCTGGCTCCTTCCACTGGGTAAACGTCACCTGGGCGTGGTCTGAAGGGGGTATGAGAATTGGAGATGTCAGATCAGGAAGACTCGTCACCGCTGCACCGAAAGCATTCGTCCTGCCCTCCCGTTTCCCGTGCCAGCATGAGTGTGTGCGTGGCTGTTCAGTGACACAGATTAAACCAGCTTGATCGAGGCCAAAACTGGCCCAGGAAAATCGTGCGGAGCAGCACGGGGCATGTGCTCCCCACATTGGAACATAAACCACCACTTCTCCAATTCTGCAGCAAACCTCGCTGTAACGTTTTAGTTTCTCTCGGGTGAAGGTCGCTGGGATTATTCCACCCCCCACAGAGAACAGCTCAGGAGGGCTGAGAAACTACCACGGAGTTTTGACACAGGGAGACAATGAGCAGAAGGCGCGATTCCTTTTCTCTTTATTGACGCTGCCGGCGTGACCACCTTTACGCAGGCCGATTGCTTTCCTACAGCACGCCCCTCTCCGCTCACGGGGACGTGACGCGTGCCCTCTAGCCCTCCTACGGGTACCCGGTTAACCCTGTGACACGCTGAAGAAGGTTCCTCATTTTCTCTAATGTCGCTTTGCGTTCAGCTCTGTGTAAAGGTTACTTGGCAATAACACATGCATATGACGTTAAATGGAGCCCGATCCACCGCTACAAGGTAATGCACGTACACATCATACAGTACTTTGACATCGTTTCAAATAAATACCCACGTACAAATGTAGTCGTTTTAGATGCAACAATATCTCTTATGAATCAATACTGTAACAGAAGGTGGAAAGACAAGTCCCCACATCTAGGAATAATAATGCTTCTTTCCAGCAAACAGAAATTCTTTCCCTGCTGTCAATATTATTTCAATTTGCACTTTTGTTTTTCTGAGGAGTGGGAAGGCCCCCGCCCCGACAAGTACCAATTTAATCATTCGCGTGAGCCTCAACAAACCGTGGAGACAGGTACGGCTTGTTGATGCGCTTCTCCGTTTCTGTTTCCTGGAATTACACTGGTTAGATACGACATGCAAGAGAAGATACCACGGGTGCGGAGTTCACGTCTGCCACAACACTACGGTGAACACCCCCCGCACAAAGCCTCCAGAACAGCAGCGCTCCTGGCGTGGCCCCCCACCGCTACCACAAACGGGTTCAGACGTCCCGCTCCTCTGTTCCTCACGAGCCTGCGTGGCTCCCAACGGGTACTGGGGTTTGTTTCGGTTTGTTGGTTTGTTTTTTTTTTCTCTAGACCCCTGAATTTGCAAGGATTTGATGATGAAATATCACTGACTAACAGAATTTTTTACAATTCCTTGACGGTATCGTCTCTAGTCCCTCGGCTCATTCCGTGAGTGCGGAAGGGGAGCTCGCTTTGCACTTATTGCTCCTCAACGTCTTCAATGAATTCCAGAACAGCCGCTCCATCTCTGCTAAGTGACGGGACCGAGACCCAGCTACTCCAAGAGTCTCCCTTAGCACGAGTAAAGGCACTACTGGCAATAATTAACGACAGGAAGGCGCTGAAATATAACACCCCATCATTGACAACTTTAGAATTTTTTCCTTTCTAAATGTACCATAATTTGGCACAATAAAATGAAAAAGTAACAAAACAATTCCAATTTGGAATTTAACTGGTATAGTTGTATAAAATTCTGTTAATCGATAATACTTCAACTTCCTCAAACCCAGGAATTCTGGAATTTATAGGTAATACTACTTACTTTATATTTTTCAAGTGCCTATTACTGTTTTAACCAGAGCAAAGTCAAGTTTTCTTCTTGTTACATTGAACTATTCCTAAGAATAATAATACAATATGAAAAAAAGCCCAGAATTGGAATACCCTGGATTTCTTGATGAACATGGCAGTTAAAAAAAAAAATCAGTAATTTAAACATATAAAGCTTAACATTTCATAATAATAAAAAAGCTGCTGAAGCACAGCACACGGTTTAGCACAGCTCCTGGTTCTTTCGTTGAAACTCTTTTCTAGTCACAGTCTAGAGCCCCCCAAAAACCTCTGCCACGTGCTGATGTCGAATTCAAATACCACAAGCCCAAACTGGAGACTATGAGCACAAACCACCGCATTTATATAAACTCTTCTACATAAGGATTTAAAGAAGCTAAAGAAAAATATCAAAATATCAAAAGTGCACAGGTATAACCATCAGATAAAAAACGAGCATCCGCCATGAGATAAGAGATTCCCCCACCTGAACGTTTCTAGCAGGTCATAAACTAACACGGTGACCGTGATATTTGCAGTAGGTTTCTTCAGCACTTGTAAGTTTTCTTACTGCAGCAGCACTTACAGGTAAAGCTTGTTTGTTTTATCGCTTCGGACACAAAAGGGCAGTTTCAGGTAGTATCTAGGGAAGCTAGGGTCGGGTCAGTGGTTCCCGTTCTTTGTGCAATGGCCTACCCCTCTGAACCAGAATGAGAGGGGCTAAGAAATGCTGTTGCACTGTTGGAAAGGCCATCTCCAGGGACTACTCTACAGCTGAAAAACGGAAAAATAAAATAGCATTAGAAAAAAAACCAAAAAACCAGTGATTATTTCTCAGTTAAAGAACTGGAAACTTAACCCAAGGTGCTGCAGAAGCAGGTTAGTCGGCTGAGGGGTCGTTAGCTTACGGGGGTAGAAGCAGCCGCTTTAGCTCGCCGACGCTCCCCGAGCCGGTGACGCAGCGCTTCCTGGGCTCAGCCTGGAAGCAATAGCTTTGCAGAAAGAAGGTTTCTTACAAGTACTGAATAAAGCTTTGCTGTGCAAGCACACGCACAGTCATTGCTGTTAACAAGAACCATTCCCAGTGAAGCTTTAGGTTCTCCAGAGACATGCAGGTCAGTACATCATGCAGGCCAATGCAGAGAACATCATCCGAAGAAGAGCCTGCTCGAGAGGTAGGTGACGGCTGAAGGGACTTCCCAGGCTCATTCCCAACCCACCAGAAGCAATATGAAAGGCTTGCAGCAAACAGGTGTTTCACGGAACTGTTAACCAGAGTTACAAGACTCAATCTTAAACCTGATCTAAACCACAAACAGCAGGATGAAGTCGCCTTACCGCCACGCCTCATTGCTTTTTCAAGCGGGTGCTAGGAGATAACCCACAACCTCGACAAGCTCTGATGGCAGCCGGGTTGGCTTTTTAGTTTCCGAAAGATGCACAGAAACGAATGAGGATGGAAATGACTGCTGAGATTATTGGGCTAATAGCAAAACTGCTCATCCCTGGAACTGAACCCGAGAGTGCCAGTAACAGCCACTGTCTGGTAATGGTGAAATCTTCACGGAAAGTTCCAGTTCATTGAAAAAAGCCTAACAATGCATTCAATTAGCTTCTCCAATTTACCTTTTCTCCATTAGAGACACGGAAGCAGTGAAAACTGCGTTAAAGCTCCCTCCCATTGTGGAAGCACAACTGTAGCTGGGTCTACTGGAGCAGAGAGAGTTAGCACTCGATCGCCTGCTTTGACAAAGTATTGTTAAATTATACTTCATGCAGGAGTGAGAAGAATAAAGGCCTTTTGGAAGATTGTGCAGCAACGAAGAGAAAAGCAGGACTGACAATTGTTAAAAGACTTCTAAAATATCAAGCCTGCTGTTAAGCAATATTAAAGCTCAAGTTCAGGAGGACTCAGTGTTTTCTCCAGCGCGGGATAACGGTCGCACAGGGCCCAGTCTCTAAAGCCAGAACTGCTCTTTGTTAACTGCTCAAGCAGTGATGTCTGAGCAGTGCACTGGACTTCAGTCACGGGGCGGGTGTTTTTCCCTCCTCTCAGTGTGGGTAAATGCAATTCTGGCACTGGCCTGTGGCACTCTGACGTTTCCCAGCTCCGGACCACGGCTCTACAATTCCATTTTTTCAAAGTCTCACTGTTGAATTTAGAAGCCTTCCCAACCCCAAATTCCTGGGAAGCCCAAACGCCCCGTGGTTTCCTCTCTCTGGGAAAAGCAGCTGTGCTGCTCGTGACCTGGGCTGAGCACTGGGATCTCTCCTGACTAGTCGTAGGCGGAGCGGCAATGCGCGGGAAGCGAGCTGCTGATCCTCGACAAGGGATGCCGTGAGATGAGGCAGCACCACACCAGGACATTAGAATGGCTTCGGAAAACATCACTCTCGAGCAGACAACTGTGCAGGCTCGCGTTGCTTTTAGTAATACTATAGGCATACAAAATTATTGGGAGGAGTACAAAACAGACAGGGCTTTACATTAAAATACAGCATGAGGCTAGGCACTTCGGCACTCTGCTCTGAAGAACCACGTGTGCCTCGGCGTGCTCCACAAGATTCCCGCAATTTGGAAGCAACGTTTCCAATCTTTTACGTAGGCACCAATTAGGAAGTACACTTTTATACTGTCAAACCTATTGTAATTAAGCGGCTAAAAAGGCCCCTTAAAAGCTCAATAGCAGACAGAGGTTTATTTCTTTTAGCGGGTGTACTAAGCTACTTCATAAGCGATTCTTCGCAGGCTGATCGGGTTCAATTTCTGTGCCTATAATGTAGAGCCCTGTGGAACACGTGCAGTAGCTTCTGTGTGGTCAAAGGTGATCAGAGCTCGGCAACACCACCCTATCGAGATTAACACTGAGAAAAACTCCTTTGTGACTGACCGTTCTAGGGCACAGCCACACTGATTCTACACATCTACATTGTGCGGCTACAGGAACACATAAATACTCTTCCCAAAGCGCTTCGCTTGCAAGGAGCAACAGGAGACCACAAAGATCCTTTCAGGACGTGACACTTTTCCACAGCACAGCCTCTTACAGTGGAACTGTCTGCCAGGTAGGATCCCAATCTTACAATTCTAAGTTTAATATCAGATGGGGTAAATATTGCATATTTTTAATATAAATGTGCAAGTTTCTTCTGGTTAACCCTCTGGAGAGAGGGAAGCAGAGCGTAAATAACGTACCCTACCAAGGTTTTTTTTTCTCTAGCTCTTATAGCCTAAAAAAGCTTCAGGCCTTTGGTCAGTGGTGACAGGGCAGCAAGTTCTTAACATCTGCCTCAACAGACAGATGAAGTTTTGTTCTGGGTTCCAAATGCTTGGCATTTTCAAGAGCTACCTCCAGTTCTAACCTTTGATTTTCACGGCTCGTCAAGCCCCGGCACCAAAGAAGGTTTTCTGGTTGTTTCTGCCTGTGAAAGCATGTAGTGAAGTATGCTGCAACCCTGCCGAAAGGATCGCGTTTGTGCTGTACAAACTACAGTTAGTAGCACCGGGCACACTGCGTACTCTGAAGACTTACCATGGACAGCAGACTCCATACATGTTAATCGTGGAAAATGCTGATCCCTTTCCATTATTAACTTGTTAACAGCGTCCCCAGACTTAGGAATTAGTTACAGTTAAGACCACCGTAATACCCTGGTATTACCTGGTTTAGCAACATACTAGTACAAGTCAACTCACTGCGACGTTAGACAGTGGGGATTTACGCTGACGGTTACAGCAGAAGAGACACGTAACGTGGTTTTTCTACACTTCTGTCCTAGTCACAGTAGATTTTATATTTCTCGCTACAGAAAACCTGGTTGTTAAGGACAGCCCCCTCTGACCTGTCTCCACAGGAGCGAACATGACTTACGCTGGGGTTACTGCTCTTGGCTTTGGAGGTGGATTTTGTGCGCACCCTTTTGGACTGCTCGTGGTCCAGCTCCAGGTGCTCCAGGCGCTGGGTCAGAGCCAGTTTCTGCTGGATCGCCATCCGAAGCAAGGAGTTCAGAGTCTTCTTCTCGTCCTCAGCTGCTGCAAGCTGCCGCTGCATTTCATCCAGCTGCGTGACATACTCGTCACATCTGCAATGAAATACATCAATCTTTAGCAACCCCGTTTCCAGCCATGAAACACGAATCCCAGTGTCCGGCCGATGTCAGCAGAGTGACAGCTTTGCAGCTGCTTGCGCACACACTCTTGGACACGGGTCATCCAGCTGCGTGACATACTCGTCACATCTGCAATGAAATACATCAATCTTTAGCAACCCCGTTTCCAGCCATGAAACACGAATCCCAGTGTCCGGCCGATGTCAGCAGAGTGACAGCTTTGCAGAACTTCAGCCAAAGCTGTAGGAAACCACAATGTCTTTTCACTGGGGTTCTCACAATCCCACACTTGGCACCTCTCGCGATGCGGCACGGTTAACAGCATCCCGAGATAAAGGAAGGCTCATTATAGGAGCACTCACGTCTAAGGCTTAAGATGTCCTTCCAGAGCGAGGAGACACAATGCAGCCGAGTTGCCTGGACACCACAAAGGTTCTAAGCTCTAGGCTGGAAAGGGAGTCTGAGGGGAACGGTCAGAGCATGGCAAATCGACTGTGACTACGACGACTGTTCACAGCACTTGATGAGCTCCTGCAGTTCACAGTTTTTAATTTTCCACAGGGAGCCCAAATAATAAATCTCCAGCGGTACCAGAATGGTGTGGTTACACAGCAACATGCACCGTTCTACTTTAACCTGCTACAGTTCCTGGTGTAAAAATCCTACAAATAGTGTTTTATTACTGTTTTCTCTATAGCAAGTGCCCTTTATATAATTGTTTTCACCATCAAAATTAATTTTAAACCCATTAAACAAAGGAACTGAGGGTTACTGAGAGCCCTGTGGGGAAGCTGTACAAACGCCTGTGAGCGGTTTTGTCTGCAGTTGTTTTCACTGAGCTTGGAAGCTACTTAACTTGCACAGTACAGGAAGAACAATTTAAAAAATTAATGTCTTTACATGTAGATGCACATTTACCACACACCAAAAACCAATTATATGCGTATGGGGAGCAAAATAAAAACTCATAGGTACCAGCTGGAACTTACAATGGCCACATCTGTAAAGCACCACTTCTCCATAACAGCAAAAATATCAGCGGAGAAGTTCCTTTGAACATCCAAATGGAAAAGCAAACTGGGAAAAACAACCCACCACGAAACAAAACTGCATTCACATGCAGATTCATCAGCTGCGCTCATGCTATCAAGTCCTGAGTTCTGCCCTCCCTGACTTCATATGGAGATTAAACAACAACCCCAAAACATTCACATAAAACCTGCATGAGCTGCAGCTGCAGTAGCAGAGGGTTTGGGCTGAGGGTCACCATGTGAGTGGGAATCTGCCTTCTCAAATGTCGGTGCCTCCTGCTCTGGAGCTCGCCACAGTCTGTCGTACCGTGGAGGGCAGTGGAAAACCAGCCTGTGAAGGGATTCGCTTTGCAGAAACCAAAGCAGGAAGCTCAAACTCGCTAGGAGCCTGCCCCCGCCCTTCACTCTTCACAATCGGATGGACCTCACCAACAGCAAACCCAGCCCACACACCTCAGAGAGCGGAAGCCGAGCAAGGACCAGTTCTGACCCAATGACCACTAGCAATGGAGAGGAACAGGAAAATCAATCCTGCACATAGCAGTCCTCCCCTCTTACGGAAGACCAGCAGCTCTGGAACACAGGCAGGACAGAACCGCCGTCAGCCCCTCCGCTAACCATGCGCCCTCGGCTCTGCATCGCCAGAGGCAGATTTTCTTCACTGGGCTGGGAGCAAGGCATGCACAGAAGATTGCTGGGAGGCCTGAGGGCTACAGCTTTCAACCCCCACCATGACATTTGAGGTGAAAAGTGTTAAGCCCGGTTATATCACAAGGGACTTTTCTACTTTCTTTTGTACCCATGCCTCAAACCCGATTTCCTTCACAGCTCCACTGCTGCGAACTGGGGAACATCCAGGGCCCTTGAGGGATGTCACAGGATGGCTTCAGCAAACCACGGGCTGCCACCAGAGTGGCCTCTCCCCAGTACCCTTGTTTCTTTCTCAGTACTGCACTCCCAAGAGATCTGGGCAAGGTGAAATTACGTGGAGCTTTTATCCACCTTTTCCAGCTCCTTTCTCATGAATCAAAATGTATTCACTTTTTTCTGTACAAGTCAAGAAATCAGCCCCCAAATTTTCAGCTTGGTGAAGCAGCATCAGGCTTGCTGCAGCCTGTCTGCTCCTTTGATGTCCACCAGAGAGGTGCTAATCAAAGCAGCCAAGCATGAGTGGCAGACTTCTCTGTGCCTGGCTCCACCCCCCCCAGAAAAAAACAGAGATGATAAAAAGAAAACAAAACCACTGCAGAAAAGCAGAGTAGGGACTTCCCACGGGATCTCGCTGATGTCCCTTAACCCTCTTCCCTACGTGTTTCTGGTAATACGCAGTTGTGCCAAAGCGGGTATCTGGCTGGAAACACAGACAAACGCCCGCCAGAGCAGAGAAGGCAGTAACACTGTTCACTCGTGAGCCAAGCTACAATTAAAGCCGCGACTCTGACTTCAAAAGGTTATTGCAGCAAGTCATTATCTCGTCAAGCTGTCTGTGAGCACAAAGGTTTAAAACACCCAACGGCTGTCTTTGGAAGTGACAAGGCATGCGCTGTTTCGCATATCTGAATGAGCTTCTTGCCCCGTGAAACGGCGCAGGCAGCCGTGCCTTCCTCTGCAGCACAAAGGCAGGGCTCCCGGAGCGTTTGCGCAGCTGCCCTTCTTCCTGGACCCGAGAAACTGTTCTCTCAGGAGCACAAGAGGGCTAGGGAGAGGCAGGAGCGGGAACTGCTGTGGCTGCAGCCAGCCACGTGCCCTCAACCTGTTGTGCTGCTCTGTAAGTCCAGTGAATTGACGCAGCCCAAAACCCAGAGCTTCTCCCGGTGCCAGTGCTGCGGTCCAGGGCGGGCAGAGCACTGCACCATGCAGAGCAGCACTGACCCCCTCAGCAGAGCCAGGGCGGGCTGAGAAGATTCCCAGAAGGAGATGTGGACTGGGACCTGCCCAGCTCACCGACTGTCCTCCTGCTGCTCGCTGACTCCCTCCAGGAGGCCCGTCAGCCTCTCGAAGCACGGGAGCCAGCCTCCACCTCTGCTGCAGCCTCTCACAAGGCCAGTGGGAGTAGCTACGGCAGCAGCTACGGGGGTTTGTGCTGCGTCTCTCTACGGTTTTGCTGCTTTGCAGATCGAACAACAAAAGATCTTTCCTTTTCTACCATTTCATTCGCCATGTGTGGAGCTACTTCCCAGCTGCATATTCAATACAAAAATCATTAGGACAGAGCAGAAAGTGTCTTTTGTTTTAAAACTACCTTTGAAAGAAAATAATTGAGCTTTCATGCTTTGAGGAACGTGAAATCAGCATAACCCTGTTGTACGTTCACGCGTTCACAGCTTTAAGACTTTGATCTTGCCTGTCGTCTTAGGACTGGTGATTAACCACCACAGCAACAGAGTCCAAGTAAACATCAACCAGATTTTTAAAAACAACTCCAGCTACAACAAATATCTACACAGAGGAATTAAATATCCTGAACGTTCAACAACTGATGAGAAATAGAACGTAACCCCCTTAAAACATGACCTGTCGCCAGGTTACTGAACGGCTAGCAGCGGGTGCTCTCATTTCCGAAAGCTGTGTGCCGCTCCTCCCACACCGGCCAGCTGTGCCTTCGTTCTACACACCATTTTATTTAGGCTTTAGCCTGTTCCGTATTTAGTAACACGTACAGCTACATTCACTGCTGGGTCACGAAAAGGAAGTGATGTAACCAAATGCACCCAGGTACAGTTTTTCCCCCTCTTCGCAATCATCGTGAACGTATGACAACGGCCACGGCAGCACGATGGATGTGACTGCAGGAGGCCGCCTGAGAAGCACCAATGCTGTTTTGGCACAGCATTTCCCCCAGTTTTAAGAAACCTGAGCTTTAACGTGCTGGCAAGTTTGCATGACAACTCGCGTACAGGCAATCTAGAAACAAACCCTGACCAAC
Source organism: Buceros rhinoceros silvestris (assembly GCF_000710305.1). NCBI lineage: Eukaryota > Metazoa > Chordata > Aves > Bucerotiformes > Bucerotidae > Buceros > Buceros rhinoceros. The sequence goes on along the minus strand of NW_010431064.1, from coordinate 74,519 downwards.
ACGGAAACCTGCTTCTCCCCCACCATGTCGCTGGAAAACAGGACAGGGTCGCTTCGGGCTCCCACAAGCACTTGGGAGATGCTCCTTGTCTAGCAAAGAAAGGAAACAACCTTTCTGCTGACAATATTTTGGAAGAAGATTAATTACTCTCAGACTTGCCACTAATGCCCCCTCCTCACACTTAGGCGGGAATTTATATTGTTCTGTATAATAAAAACTCAAACAAAACCACTTTCAATTTTCTTATTAAATGAGTTTAAAACAATAATAAATTGAAGCCTAGCACAAAGTATTTCTGGAGGTTAAATCTTTTTACCAGGAAAAAGCAGCAGCAGCTCCTGCTCAGCGCTCCCCAGGTACCACTCTGAAGCCACCCGAATGCCCCGGCAGCATCTCCCTCTGGTCGGGGAGCTCCTGCTCTCAGTCGCTGCTGCGCCCTTACCTGGGGCTGCTAAAACAGCTCATGGCAAACTCAGTCACTGCTCCACACACACTCTGGAACCAGCCCCCTGATCCACACGCTCCTGAACAAAGACCTGAGTGAAGTGAGGGGATGGCCAGCACAGGCTCTCTATGGTGTTTTGTTTTGGAGGAGCACTGAGAGTCAGACAGGTCAAACTCGGTGTTTTCAACACTTACTCTGCCCTTCAGAAATTCCCATTGAAGATTTTATTTGAAACCAGGTTAATAATTAGTTTATACTGTCTAAGGTAAAGACTGTAACGTGGGTGGTTTGTGGGAAGCCCTATTTTCTTTCGACAATTTACAAGGATTTATTCTTTAAAATACAGAACATACCCACCCAGGCGTGGCTGCGGTT
>NW_010431064.1:73343-73573 GCF_000710305.1 Buceros rhinoceros silvestris | reverse complement strand
GGTTCAGCATGTGAGTGTGCTGTGGAATGGGCTGGTTTCTTCACTGTGTCCAACCCCATCACGTGAATACAGAATCACAGAACCGTTTCAGTTGGAAAAGACCTTGCAGCTCCTCAAGACCAGCCGTTCCTCCAGCACTGCCAGGTCCCCACTGACCCCTGTCCCTCAGCACCGCCTCCACACGGCTGGGAAACCCCTCCAGGGATGGGGACTCCACCACTGCCCTGGGC